>NW_017306584.1:411024-416922 GCF_000935625.1 Nanorana parkeri
GGGGGGATTGTGACTTTAATGGCAACCTGTGTTGTACTCTTATATTCCAGATCAGGTAATAAGTAGCTGTTATCTTTAAGAGAGGCTTTGTGGGAAGTTCTTGCATATCAAAATATCTCCCTTAAACTTCCATCTTTAGATAATACTTATTGCATAAGAGTGTCTGTGAAGGTTCTCATTCATCCAGGTCATGGTATATCTGTAAAAAAAATAGGTCAAGGCAACTGGACTTGGTGTATTTTTTTTAAAGACGTTTCACTGGTCATCCAACCAGCTTTATCAATTCAGAATTCTGAATTGAGAAAGCTGGTTGGATAACCAGTGAAACGTTTTCAAGAAAAATACAGCAAGTCCAGTTGCCTTGACTTATTTTTTATAGATATTTATTGCATAAGCAGTCTTCAAATGCAGAGTACAAATGGCTACATAACTTCTGGACACACTGCTGGCCTTACTGAACTAAACTCTACCTTCTACTGAAGCCAGTAGGAAACTGTGTGGGCAGGGGGATGTAAGCCAGAAAAGTGACTAGGAAGCTGTGGTCACTATTCGCCCTTTCCAGTTGTGGATTGTGAGGCACAATAATGTTAATGTAAAAGTGTGAGCAGGCACCTGCTCTCAAATCTGTTTTGGGAGAAAGAACCTCCCATGCTGCCGGCACTTAAATTCTGCACCTTTGGTGGCCAAATCATTTTCACTTACCCATTGGGGGAAATTATCAAAACTGGAGTAGACCGAATCTGGAGCAGTTGCCCATGGCAACCAAATCAGCATCTCTTCAGTTTGCTAAGGTAAGAGTTGAAAATGAGACGGAGAAGCTGATTGGTTGCAGTGCAAATCTGCTCCAGTTTTGATAAATTCCCCCATTGTGTTCTGAAATCACCCTCAAGTGCAGTTGCAGTGAGTTGAGCAAGTAGAGGGGAGCTGCAGCATCACTGCCTTTGAGAATAAATTGCTCTGCAGTACCTGCATTTGCAGAGATCAGTGTAGGCTCATTTTAAAGCCCACAAACTGCTTGTTAAGAATATGTGAATATTTTAATGTCTATAGGTTGCCAGGATTACTTAAAGCTCAATTCCGGGCACTATCCGGTCCTGAGATTTTCAGAGCTCTTCCACTCGGCCTTGTCTGGCAGGGCCGGAGACCTGGTATTTCTCTGCTGCAGTTAAGTAATACTCCGTTGTGTCTGTTCCCCAACCTTTGACTAGCCGGTGAATTTGGAAGTAGCGGACTGATGAGCTCATCTTTCTGACAATTTGCTATCTCCTGCTATCAAAAAACAAAGATTATCAGCAAACTCAAGGATTGCAAACCAAAGGTTACTTAAAGGACCGGGACAGGCATTTAATTAGTAAAGTAGAAAAAGTTTATTCAAACAATATTTATACAACCCACCATCATTCTGCAACTTGCCATGATTCATTAAAAAGACATTGACAACGTTGTCCACAAATCATTCACACTCGCATTCATCCAGATGGGCTCCACAGACGATTAGAAAAAATTCCACTGTGATTGGAGTGGTGGATTAAAACATGGGTATGGTAAAGGAACTTTAGGAGTGTTTTGAAAATGATCCAAAACAAAAACAAAGAAAGGCAGCAAACTTATTCTCTTGTATATGGTTACTTCTGATATCTGTTGCGATTTTAAAGTTCCATGTAGCAATCTCTTTACCATAAAGATGTTTACATTTAACAATTCACACTAAGTATTATTTATTTAGCCTACAAGGTGTATTGGTGATGCAGTCCTGATTTCAAAACCGAATGGCTAAAAGCGGGTGCTAAAGAAATGATGTGTTTAACCGCTTGGAAGCTGCGGATATTAGATGTGAATCAATTGTCCCAGGCCAATGCATAGTAATTTAGTGTGACTAAGAACAGGCGGGTGGCACATATGTATAATAGCCTGTCTAATAATCATGTGTGGGGGCCCATCTTGATGAATGTGTGAATGTTTTGTGGACAACGTTGTCAAAGTCTTTTTAATGAATCATGGCAAGTTGCATAATGATGGTGGATTGTATAAATATTGTTTGAATAAACTTTTTCTACTTTATTACATGCCTGTCCCGGTCCTTTAAGTAACCTCTTTGGTTGGCGTTCCTTGAGTCTGCTAACATTTCTTGTTTTCTGTAGCTTCTGTACAGTTACGGTACTGTGCGGGTAGGCATCTATACATTAGTGACATTAAACCCTCTTTAACATAACATTATTTAACATAAACCAATACTGTAATGTGTGCCTTACTGTAATCCATGGTAGTTTCCCTTCTCTTTGCTGCTCTTCCTTTTTAAATCCTCATGTCTTCTCATGCTTGGGGAGAACTTTCCTTTGCAGCTGTGTGCCTCTTCCTGTAGTGCTGGCTCAGGTTGCAAACCTATACACAAGACACCATGTAGGGAAGGGAAACTACCATGGATTACAGTAAGGCACACATTACAGTATTGGTTTATGTTAAAAAATCTGAGGGTTTAATGTCACTTTAACCACCTTCGGGCCGGCCGTTAACAGCGCTGCATGACGGAATAAACGTCAGTCAAAGTACCGCAGCGCTGAATACTGAAAAATGGCCTGGCCAGGATGGGGGTCTAAACACCTGGTCTTGAAGTGGTTAAGGGGTTAATTAAAAAGTGATCTGGTTTCTGGAGGGCACTGTTGTTTTTTGTATCTCCTGCTGTCAACTTGGCCGTTTGGCATTTATGTATAATAGGGTGGCTAAATGTTTTTGGTAATTTTATCCTCCTACTCACCTCTGTGATTGTAGATAAATGTCCTTTTGGCACATGTGCACTGCAACGAAGTGGCTGATACCAGGTCACATTCAGATACTTCTAATTCTTAGATTTAAAAAATACAATGAATGCGTTATTGAATGGAAAGTTGCATTAACTTATGTCTTCATTTTCTGTCTGCAGTTTAGTTTTAAAATTTAATCTGACCCATAGGATGAGCAATGTACACTTCAGGAAGTTTCACCTTCATTTTGCATCCATGGAGTTTGCAGTTTATGCCCCTGATGAGATGGCATGCATATTTCTTCTGATAAATATTGTTGATTTACAGTCATGAGTAGCTTTTTTTTATTAGTGTATCTGATTGTTTTCCATCAAAATGTTGCCTTTTAACAATTGACCACAATGACATAAAAAAAAATTATTTTTTTCTCATGAAAAGAACTGCTGAAATAAATGATCCTTTTATGATAAACGGTATCTCATGAATCAATATTTTTACCACCTTAGACATTTCATACCTCATATACAATCATTGTTATATGTTAGTATTATTTGTAGGACCAAACAAAGTGCCATAAGCTACATACCATGAAGCTTATAACAAAAATCAATAATCTAACATACATTCAGGGCTGACTGGCGGGACGGACGGGGAGGGGGCGGGTACAGCTGGCTCTGCCTCTAGCTGTCACTGCCTCTAGCTGTCACTCACGCAGCTGGGCAGATCTCGACATCGATGTCGGGATCCGCTCCAGCGTCTCAGTATACCGCGACCTGTAGCTCGCGGTATTCTTAGCTTAGGGTAACGGGAGGACGCAAGTTTGTGTCCTCCCGTTACCCTAAGGAGAACTATGGGGAAAAGCCCTGACCCCATAGTTCTCCTTTTAAACCCTCAGATTTTTTAACATAAAACAATACTGTAATGTGTGCCTTACTGTAATCCATGGTTGTTTCCCTTCTCTTTGCTGCTCTTCCTTTTAAATCTGTATCTGTTCTCATGCTGGGCAGAACTTCTGTTTTGCAGCAGACTGCCTTGTCTCTGGAATGGATACATGGTGCCTGTGTATACGTTTCTATAGGCTGTAACCTGAGCCAGCACTACAGGAAGAGGCACCCAGCTGCAAAGGGAAGTTCTCCCCAAGCATGAGAACAGATACAGATACAGATTTAAAAGGAAGAGCAGCAAAGAGAAGGGAAACAACCATGGATTACAGTAAGGCACACATTACAGTATTGGTTTATGTTTAAAAAAAATCTGAGGGTTTAATGTCACTTTAAGCTCCAGTCTGCCCGGAGAACTGATCTGTGTTGGACTCCTTACAGCCCAGAATGTGATGGCTACTGTTCAGGCAACCGGAATTAAATTCTTCATAGGTTATGGATTTTAGTCCACAAAGTAGATGCAGACACTGGTTGGTGCCTGACAAAAGATGGCTCCACACTTAAAGTGGACCTTTACCCTCTTTCACTTAAAATCACATCTGCATGCAGCTCTGCATGCTGATATAAAATCATATTACATGCATTAAACAAACATGTTTTTCATTTACTTACAAATAGAGTTCATCCACTTCCTAGTCCACTTTGGCACAAATGATGTAATGTGCCCAAGCTTTGCATACTGCGAAGGTTACATCAGCAGAGCATTCCTGGACATCTCATCTGTAATCTCATGAGATCTCAGGGAAAGGCATTTTCCTCTCCTGAGATGTGCATGGTCACATGCCCTGGTCACATGTGCCAGAGTTCCAGGAAGTAAAAGGAGATATATTAATCTGCCCTCAGTAAAAATGGCTACTGTGAGAAGACTGGGTAAGAAAAGATAAATAAGGTGTGCAAAGAATACAAAAACAGCAATTATCTAGAAGTATGTGTGTGTAGATTGTAACATTTCTAAAGGTGTCTTGGCTGTTTCTTTTCTTTTTTAAATACATGGGTAAAGTTCTTCTTTAGGTGTGTTTGCTGATGAAATGCATATTTTATCAATCAATACATTTTAGAAATTCACCCCTCTCTCTTTGTCCTGGTGTCAATTGTTAGAGACAAAGTGTGTGGAAATCATACATTTTGGAGTTTTCATGAGAGCTGAGGGGAAAATATTTAAATGGGGACTCATGTTCTGGTGCCAACTGTCTAATTTAGGGATTTCCTGCATTTTGGCTAGATTGCCTTTCACTTCCTGTTGCATCTTCAAGACTGGAAATGAAGGGGAATCTCCCCAGCAGAGCACAGAGCAAACACAACCTAATGTGAGGTTTAACCCTTTTACACTCTATCCACCAAAAAATTGGTTATCTATACACTTTTTTTCCCCCCCCGCCATTTATACCAGCAATTGAGGGACTGCTGAAAACCACTTAAAGGAAGATGTTGTTTGGCTCAAGAGACATCACTTAGGCTGGGTTCACACCTGGGCGTACGGAATATGCGCCTTTGACGCGATTTGCGGAAAATACGCCCCAAAGAAGCTCCTGTACTTCTTTGGGCGTAGGGCGTTTTTCAGCGCGTTCCTACGTGCTGAAATACGCCCAGGTGGGAACCATGCCCATAAGCAATTATTGGTTTTCACATGGTGAGCGTTTTACAGCGCGTAGGAACGTGAGCTTCCAAGAAAGCAGAAGGCTCAAAACATATAAATACTTAAGTGTGCATAGTCTGGTCACAGGTTAACTTGTTGCCCACCTTCTGTCCTCATCCTAGGATGGCAAGCCCCAGCTGTTGTGGAACTACAAATCACATGAGGCGTTATAAGAATCTCAGTTACAGGCATAACTCTGAGAGACAGATGCATGAAGAGATTTCTAGTTTCACCACAGCTGAAGGGCAGGAGTTTGCCCACCCCTGTTCTGCTAGATGTCATTATAGGAGAGCTGTCTGCTGCAGCTTTTTGAGTGCCCCGCCAATTCAGCCAAAATCTGACACTTCTGGGAGTGTCTGAGAGACAAACTTCCAGTCCACCCGCAGTGGTTTGGCTCCATCCTCCAACCCTCCTGTAATGATACAAGAGTCGAAAGGTGGGACCACATAGCATGGGGCAATGGACACAGGCATCCAATACCTGTGTGCGTTCAATACTGAAAGACAAGTATAATATTACAGGTAACCTTCAGCTGAAAACTCTTTTTTTTGGGGGGGGGGGGGGGGGGGGGGGGGGGTGT
>NW_017306584.1:417951-418451 GCF_000935625.1 Nanorana parkeri
AGGGGGGGGGGGGTGCAGACAGGAGTTTAATGTCACTTTAATTATTGTTCTGAGGGCTTCCAAGAAAGCAGAAGGCTCAAAACATATAAATACTTAAGTGTGCATAGTCTGGTCACAGGTTAACTTGTTGCCCACCTTCTGTCCTCATCCTAGGATGGCAAGCCCCAGCTGTTGTGGAACTACAAATCACATGAGGCGTTATAAGAATCTCAGTTACAGGCATAACTCTGAGAGACAGATGCATGAAGAGATTTCTAGTTTCACCACAGCTGAAGGGCAGGAGTTTGCCCACCCCTGTTCTGCTAGATGTCATTATAGGAGAGCTGTCTGCTGCAGCTTTTTGAGTGCCCCGCCAATTCAGCCAAAATCTGACACTTCTGGGAGTGTCTGAGAGACAAACTTCCAGTCCACCCGCAGTGGTTTGGCTCCATCCTCCAACCCTCCTGTAATGATACAAGAGACGAAAGGGGGGACCACCTAGCATGGGGCAATTGACGCCA
>NW_017306584.1:418683-451115 GCF_000935625.1 Nanorana parkeri
GCTTGTGGTGGGGGGGGGGGGGGGGTGGTGATAGGGTTGCTGGAATTGTAGTGCTGACAATACACAGCTAGGAACTCCAGATACCTAAATGTCAGGTCATCTAGTGTAAGCTACTAACTATGAGGTGAGTGAACTGGAGTGGATCCTCAGCCGGGGGTCCAGTGCTGTGACGGAGCTCCATCCATCCATCCATCCATACATGCATTGCTTATACAAATCCCTTGCGCACCCTGTAGAGGTGCCGGGAACCAGAATGTGAGGTCACTCCGGTCCAGGCACCTCTACAGTACAGGGTATGTGAGGGAGGTGTAAGCAATGCAAGGATGGAGCTCCCTTATGGCCATAGCTCCAGCCCACCCCACTTCAAGCTGACACTCGACGCCAGGCAGCATATTCTGAATGTCTGCTCTGCATGAGAAGTGACATTGCTGTGCTAGGAGACTCTCGCCAGAAAAGTGGAAGGCACGCGACGACCCACTGAACACGGGGTCACAACCCACTTATAGGTCATGACCCACCAGTTGAGAGACAAAGGCCTTAGCTAATCCCGGTATCCAGCATCTGCCAAATACAGGAATCCTTTTTTTTTTTATGTGAAAAAGGTTTTTAAAGCTTAATACTTTTATTACAATGTTCTTCTTTTTTTTTTCTTTCTTTTTTCTTAGGTGTTACTACAGCACACTCAAGATAACACAGCAACGGAAGGCCTCATGCTTTGTGCAGATGTATATGAAACGGCTCTGAGAAGCTTTGCAAATGCAAGACTTTACCTTACCACTGAGTGTGAAGATGTTTTATTACTTCTTGAAAGGCTTGTATTGTAAGTAAAATCAATGTTTTCTATGTAACTCCTGTTTAGTTTATTATGGGTTTGTTATATGTGATAGATTCCTAATACATTAGTCCTTAACTTGGAACTGAACTCAAAGTGAAGATTTTTGTTATAGGGAATATCTAGAAATGTTAATTGTACCTAAAAAGTACCCTGAAAAAATCTATTTTTTCCACTTGAAAACTAGCAGTGCACATTCTTCTACGTGAGCATGCCTAGGCACTCCTGTGCCAACAGCCTCTTGGCTGTATATCTGCAGTGTGAGATCTTAAAGTGTATTTCTACTTTTACAGTCAAATTTGAGAAAACCCCTTTATGTTTGTGATCCTATTCACACAGCATTAAAAAAAAAAATAATTGTAAAAAAATATTTCTTACCTTTTTTAGATGTTTTTGTTAAAGTGGGTAAGATGGCCGATTTTTCAAATTTTTTCTCAGCACCTTCACAGTGATTTGTCCTAACGGAAAGGCTCAGGACTGAAATGTGAGGATTGTGTTTCTCTCATTCACTTAACATACAATGGACAAACCACTTTAGATCCCTCACCACTCTCAGCTTCTAACATTATAAAGAAAGATAAGCAAGTAGAGATTTTAACCCTTAAGAAGCCAAGAAGCCCTAACTCAAGTAATAGCAGTTTAAACTGCAAGAAGCTTTTTTTAAATATATTTTTTTAGATTATGCTATATGAATGGCAACATGTAACAAACATGAAATAGGTGTTACCCCAATTTGGCTGCAAAAGTGGAAATACACTTTAGTTTTGTGCCTCCAACTGCTAGACTTAGGTGATCTGAAGTGAGATTTGTTGATGTCATCAAGCCAAACCCTGCTTCTTCTAAAATGTCCACCTCCACACAGAACAAGGCAGGGTAAGTCAGTAATGGGGAAAGATCAGCTGCAGGGAGAACATAGGCAATACAGGTGACTAGTCCTTGACCCTGACTGCATTTTTGGGGCACAGCTTCCAAAGACCAGTTCCTCATGAACATGTATGTAAACACTAACCATTATTTGTTCCCTTTTGATCTGCTAACAAATATTTTTTAACATATTGTCATCTGCTCAAGGTGCAAAAACGTATTGATCTGTTCAGAAAAGTTGTGCTGACTTGTACACTCTATGCGGTGAGGGGTGGTGGGGGATTGCAGAGTTTAGGAAAAGGCAACTTGGCAAGGCTGACACTATTTCATAGTTTGGTTCTGGCAAAGGCACCGTTTTTTTTAGCCCACAACAGAAGTTAGGAGCTGTGTGCATTTAGGTAAACGCACAATAGCAGCCCGGGAGTGTGTTCAAGGACTATGTTGCCACCAATGTAAACCTTATGTCGGTGGCAGCAAGAAGGTTGCTCAGGGGCTGGAAATGTATAATATGGAAATTCTGACTTCTTGATAAGCTGAGCGTTGTCCTGCTCTAATTTTATTTTGTCTATTTGTTTTTTATTTATTTTTACCAGGAGTTGCTTTGAAGTAGTACTTTCAATGTCTGAGGATGATCTTTCAAGTGATCTGGGGGAGCGGATGAAAAAATCGATAATTGTGAGTCACGTATACATCTCTTTTAAAGCTGGACTCCAGGCAAACGGCTAAATATAATGAGGAAATACATATGTAAGAGCTGTTTACCTGCAAAAGGATTTGTATTTTCCTCTATCCATTCATGGGATTTATACAGCTCTGCAACACAGCTCAGCCCTGCCAATTTTATTTTCCTGCTGCAGTTCGTTAACACTTAGGCTGGGTTCACACCTGGGAGTACGGAATAAGCGTGTTTCGCCCAGGTGGCAATTATTGGTTTTCACATGTTGAGCGTTTTACAGCGCGTAGGAACGCGATGTAAAACGCCCAGGTATGAACCAGGCCTTAAAGGTCTTGTTCCTCCACCAGTCTGTGAAGGGGGAAGCAGCAGACTGCCAAGCTCATCTCTAATATTTCCTCCTATCATCATATTCCTTTCAATACAAAACAGATTTGACTACCTGTACTGCGTCTCCCTCTTTGTCAGAGCTCTGCTGTACAGGACTGGAAAAGGCTGCCATGTCAAATTCAGATATTTTCACTGCTTGCATATTAATAAATGCATTAAATGATGTATTGATGAATACAGAGCTGCTTTTATTTGTATCTTTTATACTTGCCAGTCCAATTTTTATGTTCATAGCTATATGAAAACCATTTGTTTTAATTTTGTTGTCTAATCTGTATTAGAAAGCTAGTGCCACAATCCTATTTGTTGTGGGCAGCACCGCAGCTCTTTCATACATGTACCTCTGTTCCATGTGAGTGAACGACTGTCTGTCTTACATTACTACATACAAAACCCTTTAACACAATGTTGTGCCAATCTTGATTCTAGGACTCCCATGAGATATTGTCTGAGTTTGGAAACAAACATTTGGAAATGTTGGTAGATAACATAAATTATGGCGGCGCATGGAAGAATCCTGTACTTGTCAAAATCTTGTCTCGGCACTCTGTTGATCCAGAAGAAGGTGAAGATAAATGTTTATACAGTTTAAAAATTTATATTGTTGTATTTAATATAAATGTAATCCAAAATTACATCTGTGATGAAATATGTAGGATGCCATTATGTTTTCAAATGCTATGTGCCGGATGTGTTGAGTTTCCATTCTTCTACATTAGACCTGGAACAAGTATGCATCAAGTAAAATTTAGACAGTCATAATTCTTAGCTCTACATTTGTTCCAGCTCTGTGACAAAGTTTTGAAGCCAAAACCCCATACATTTTTAGGAGTGGTTAGCACTGGAAGCCCAGATATTTTTCCTATAACCGGTTTCCTTTGGGGTTTGGAAGTCTAACTCCAGTCAAAACATCTTTAACCA
The DNA here is from genome assembly GCF_000935625.1 of Nanorana parkeri. Taxonomy (NCBI): domain Eukaryota; kingdom Metazoa; phylum Chordata; class Amphibia; order Anura; family Dicroglossidae; genus Nanorana; species Nanorana parkeri. The sequence continues at coordinate 422,364 of NW_017306584.1, forward strand.
CTTGCCGTCCGCCCGTTGTAAAAAAACGGACGGACTGCACTGCAGCATTGGTGGGTTGCCGTCTCCAGACGGCATTTTTTTCTGCTCGCGTGCGCCCCCTAGCGGGCACGCATGGGCAGAAAAGACCCGACCAATGCAAACACCCGTTACCAGGTGTTTCACATATAGACGATCGGCGGCTCCATAGCCCGCCGATCGTCTATAAGTGCTCGTTTTTTGCCCCCCGACCCCTCACCTTCAATCCCGGGATCCGCTGCCCCATCTGAAAATAAAAAAACCCCCCAAAATGTTTAACTCCCCCACGTTTACGCAGATATAAACGTAAATACGCATCCGGTGCACCAGCACGCGAAAACGACAATTGCGCTACACACGATACATGTCGCCGTGAGAGCAATCATTTTAGGGCCATCAATCACTGATAATAACAATAAGTGCAAAAAAAAAAATATATAAATAAAAAATGAATAAAAGTAACATATAAAAAAGTAAAATAAAAGTCACATATAAAAAAAGTAAATAAAAAAACCCCCCAAAATGTTTAACTCCCCCACGTTTACGCAGATATAAACGTAAATACGCATCCGGTGCACCAGCACGCGAAAACGACAATTGCGCTACACACGATACATGTCGCCGTGAGAGCAATCATTTTAGGGCCATCAATCACTGATAACATTACTGATGAGCGGTAAAAGCTTGTAAAGCGTCGCCTATGGCCAATTTTGGGTATTATCGTTTTTTGAGGTTTCGCGCACGCAATTTTAAGACTTGACATGTTTGGTGTCTTTTTACCCGACGTGACCCCGTCTTTTATATTTTACCAAAAAATTGGGTAATAAAGTTTTATCATTTAATATAGGGGAAATAGTTTTTGTTTTTTTTAAATTTCGGTAATTTTTCCTTTAATATAGTAAAAAATAAAAACCCCAGTGGTGATTAATTGCCACCAAAAGAAAGCTTAATCTGTCCCAAAAAAATGGTATAAAATTAATTTCAGTACAGCGTTGCATGACGGAATAAATGTCAGTCAAAGTACCGCAGCGCTGAATACTGAAAAATGGCCTGGATGGGAAGGGGGTTTAACACCGCGGATGTCAACTGGTTAAAGGCGTTTGCCATCCATGGTCCTCACAATTTATTATCAAGTGCTTCCCAGTCATATACTTTGGAGGGGTGGGGGGGCTTCAGGGAAATATCAGGGATCTAAACAGATCTCTGCAATTTCCCTTTTGAAATAGAAAAAGAGATTGAGGACATAGTTATATTTTTACACATATTTACCAATCCTCTGCTCCGCCCGGCATTGCCCCGCTGTCCATCCGGACAGCGGCTCTGCTCCCCGTACGGCATCCTGAATGTAATTTTATATTGGAACAAACATCCTTTTGTTTGTAGAAGTTTCAGTGCTTCTGAACCCTAAATATTTTCACACTTATTTAATCTGCCATGTTAGTTGAACAGTGTTTAGCGGATGATGTGTTTCTTTCTGATTGCAGTATCTTTTAGGATGTGTCCACATGGGCCTTTAAAAAGCTAGCTGGCATTTGTGCAGATCTTAAAATCCTTTAGATGGTCACTATATTCTATCATGCAGCAGCAGAGCAAGTTAGTGCAACACTTCCTTACTTTGTTTTTTATTTGTTACTTAATTATTTATTACAGGTATTTATATAGCGCTGTCCATTTACGCAGCAATTTACATACTAGTCAAACACATCAGTCCGTGCTCTCCAGTAGCTTACAATCTAAGGTCCCTATTGCATGTACACGCATACTAGGGCCAATTTAGACAGGAGCCTACTAACTATTAACCTACCAGCATACCTATGACGTGTGGGAGGAAACAGGAGTACTTTCCATCTTTGCCTAGACTAAACTACTCTTCTTCATCAGAGTAACTGTAAGCTTTTTCTCTAGTTCTTAATATGAGCTTGGCATCATTAATGCTTTCTTTCTTTCTTTGTTTTCCTTTACCTCCAGACTATTTTTTTAATGCTCTTTATTTTGTTCTAGTAAAATTCTTTATTTGTATTTTTTTTACAGTTAACAAGTGGATGTGTCAAGAAGGCCTCAGCTTTCTGCAGTTGCGCATCAAGCATTTAATGAAGACAAATTGTATCCAGCAAGCAATGCTGCTGTCAAAAATATGTTCCAATTCTGAGGAGACTTCCAGTGACTTTTTTTTCCGCCAGTCATTTCTTACATGCTTGTGCACAATGTTACCAGATGATGAAGCTTTTAAAGAGGTACGAATGAGGATTCCAAAGCAGATCTGTATACTTTGTTAGGGTGGTACCAAATATTGTATCTGCTTTTGCTTTTCTCATTCCTTTGATTTGTCCATGTCATGTAAACAAAATGTGTACTTGCAAATCCAGACCTAAATCAATGGTAATTATCTACATCGCTTTTGGTGCTTCTGAATACACCTCTCTAGTCGCTGTCCAAAAGCCGCACATATAACTGCTTTCATAGGTCTATTTTAAAGGAGAACTATGGGGTCAGTGACCCAAAGCTCAGCATATCGCGAGCTACAGCTTGCGGTATACTGAGACCGCCGCTGCCGGGACGGATCCCGACATTATTGTCCAGATCCACATAGCTGTGGGATTGACATCTGGCTCTGCCTATCTAGAGGCAGAGCCAGCTTTTCCCACCCCCTCCCAATCCCTGCTGAGAGCCATGAGTGACAGTCACGGCTCTCTGCAGGGAGACGATCGAGAAGTGAGCGAGCGACGGTATGTGTTCGCTCACTTCCCGATCTATAGAACCGACCTGTGACAGTTTCATTGTCAGACGTCGGCTCGAACTATGAGTTCTCCTTTATGTGACCCTGGTAAAAGTATGCCCCAAAAGGTCTACCAAAATGCTGCGCTATTCAAGTCGATCCCTATCTAAAATCTTCTGAGAAACCAACACTTCTGGGAATGTCAATCTTCTTAGTCCATAGTAGATTTCGGTGGTTCTTCCTGCTGACCTTCATGTTGCTATAGGACTCGTGGTGACATGGGGGTCAGCAGGAGAAACAACTGCTCATTTTGGAGGACCTAGGAGATCAACACCCCCCTGAATTGTTTGTTTTGGTCAGCTGGGGATTTCACTTGATTGTCATAGCAGGCAGCGGGAGTAGTAAACTCACTCTTATACATGTAGACCTTTTTGGGGCATCATTTTATTTACTCACCAGTTTTCACCTCCATGAATTGCTGTGCAAAAAAAAACAGTTGGTCAGAAATTCAGAGCTGTCCCGTGTCTTCTGCATACTTCTGTCTTCTTCTTTTCTTTTTTTTTTAAGAGCCCTCCTAGTGAATATCTTGGACTGTAAAATGACTATGTTTTGGACCTGCTCACAAATTTAGATCGGATCAAAAGGTTCCGTACTTATATCTGCCGCCTGGCCTGATTCAATAGAGTATACTCTCACAGAGAGAAAATGAATTCACGCCAACTCCAATGTGTGTAAAATCACTTCTTTATTATTGTTTCGCACTGTTGTGTTTTATATAGGCAGCTGATAGTGTATATGTAAACATAGCGTTTGCGATAGCTTTCTAGGTAATAATTGGACTGATTCATTAACCCCTTCATGACTGAGCTAGTTTTTAGTTTCTGTTACTGAAAATGGGAGTGGTTGAGTAGTTTAGCAAAAGACAATCAACAGAGCTGTGTTGGTTGTGCTGCTTGTTCCTCCACAACAGGACTTAAATGTGTCTGATAGATCAACAGGTATTCTCTATCACCCGTTAAGGGGCACAACTTGATGGCAGGAGAGTTAGGGTTATATTGCCACCTACAGGAGAATGAACACTAGACACATGGAAAGCTCAACACCAGCCCCCCTTGAGGCTATACCCCCTACCTCCTCACATCTGCTATTTTAGTTAATATGCTTTGGAAAATGGATGTTCCTTCCCTTCTGCTCTAGTTCTTCACTGATTTGGAAGATATTTTTTTTTTCTACCATCATTGGCTACTGGTAGATTTAAGCCAGATATTGGAAATCTTGGAAGCATATCCAGTTAGCCAATGAGCACAGGTTTTCCCAGTTCATGACGTATACTCTGCAATAGTCCTGCAGTCAGAGGTGACACAGGGTCAGGCTCGTGTATCTGTGGATTCCTTGTCGTGGTATTGGTACCAGAGCTTTCGGTACTTGAAGAGCCTTTAAAGCAGCGGTCTCAAAGTCCTGGCCCGTGAGCCGGTACTATGTGGCCTGCAGCCAGGTGACAAGTCAGGTATGCGGTCACGGACCGCATACCTGACTTGCGAGAGCAGCTACATGGTCTGTATCTCTATCGGATGCAGACTGCAGACCGCAGAGCTGCTCCTCCCGACACTGAGATCCTTTCGGCCAGAGCTCAGTTCTGCGGCAGACCTCACTAATCACCACTAGAGCACCAGGGATCGATCTGCCTCCCTGCAAAAAGGTAACCATGAGAGGGGGGAACTATAGATATATTAGATAGATAGATATATCTATATGTATATGTGCAGGGGGTAGTATTTTTTTATGTGTACGGGGGAGTGTATTAGGCTACATTGACACCTGTAGGTGCAATTAGGAATTCCTGCATCAAGAACTTTTCTGCAGCAGGAATGCCTAATCTGGTGTTTACAAGTGACAGCTATCACCTATTCAAGTTAATGATCAGGTGATAGCCGCTGTAAACGCCTGCATACCGCATGTAAAGATATGTAATATGATTACATTTGGTTAGGAATCGATCACTCTTCCTGGACGCAATGATTGTGCATCCAGGGAGAGTGTTTGTTTTCTACCCGCATGTAATTGTCACATACCATTACATGCAGCGGCTATCACCTGATCATTACCTTGAATAGGTGACATCTGCCACTTGTAAACACCAGATTAGGCATTCCTGCTGCAGAAAACCGCAAATTCCTGACGCAGGAATCCCTAATTGCACCTAAACTTACAGATATGAATGGGGTCGTATTGGGGTCCGAAGTACCATACCGAATATAATTACATTTTATTTTGATGTACGATATTTGGCAAGCCGGCCCCCATGGTAGAAAAAAAATTGTCGAGTGGCCCCCGAGTCAAATGAGTTTGAGACTCCTGCTTTAAAGTGATAAACCATGGAGAAATATGCTTGTGTTGGACTTCATGGGGTTTTTTGTTTTTTTTGTTGCTTTGGAATGCTTTAATATTCAGTGATCACTTTAATTATAGCCTTGAATTACTGTTTTGTATGTTCATAGATTTCTAAGATGTCTGGACAAGATATATTGGATACTATTTGTAATCTGGAATCTGAAGGACAGATTAACACTGCGTTTATTCTGTGTACTACATACCTTACTCAGCAGCTGCAGAACGAAGATACCTCCTGCTCCTGGTAAGCAGTGATTTTCAAATATTACACTAAGAAAGCCTGCATATTAAAAAAGAAAAGCTGTATGATCCGTGTATAGACTGCAAAGAAAGAGCCTTTAAATATATAGTGCTTTGCATTAGTTTTACCCTGGTACTTTTTACACTTTTTGTATTGTTACTTTCTCTGCAACTGCATAACAAAATTCTTTGTTTACTTCTTGCTGCTGGCCAGCAGCTAGATTCCATGGTCCACAGCAGAATGAAAGCAGTGGGCGGGAGCAATAGCCAGACTATCGGCTATTTCAAATTGCAATAACCAATAGCAGGTTGGCTATTGCATCTGCCAACTGACCAGAGGAGCGGTCCTGAAAGAGAAAGTTCCCTCAAGTCTGATCCTCTGCTCAGTGCAATTTGAAATAGTCTGGCTATTGCTCCTGCCCACTGCCTGCTGTTTTTTGTTTTTTTCTACCTGTCAGCTTACCCACTTAAAGACCAGGTGTTTGCATCCCCTGACCAGGCCATTTTTCAGTAGTCAGAGCTGCAGTACTTTGACATTTATTCCGTCATGCAACGCTGTACTGAAATTAATTTTCATACCACAGAGATGTGGAATTTCTATCGCCTGACGCCCGGGACATGCAGTTTCGGGCGGCGGGCGAGTAGTTTTAAAGTACATTCAGCCCGGCTCCGGACAAGCAGAGCTGAATGTACATTGTGGAGCCGCCGCCGTTAGTTAAAAAAAATTCCACACCCCTGTACCATTTGTTGTGGACAGATAGAGGTGGTATTTATTCACCACTGCGGGTTTTATTTTTTACTATATTTAGGAAAAATTATCGAAAATTTAGAAGAAAATAGTTGTTTTTTTTACATTGCTGTAATACTTTTTATTATTACCCAATTTTGTGATAAAATCTAAAAGACGGGGTCACGTCGGGTAAATAGACACCAAACATGTCCAGCCTTAAAATTGCGCGCACCCGCAAAATCTGCTAAAAACTATCATACCCAAAATTGGCCATAGGCGACGCTTTAGAAGCTTTTACCGCTCATCAGTTTAGTGTTATCAGTAAATAATGGTCCTAGAATTATTGCTCTATTTTTTTTTTTTTACTTTTTCTTTTCACTTAACTTTATTGTTATCACATAGAAGGCTAAGAAGCCCCCCTATGTGATAAAGAGGATGTGACAGGTCTTTAAGACCCCTAATGTCACCTTGGGACCCCCAAAGAAGCTGATGAAGCTGAGATCTTCAGATGTTGCTCATGTGATTTTTTTTGGTGAAAGGGGGTACAGGCCTGCTTTAAAAGAGAACTATGGCCCAACCTTTTTTTGCGACACTTCTCTTTAGAGTCATAGGAGGACATGTACTAATGTCATCTAAGCAGGGGAGGGTGACTCTCTCTCTCTCTCTCTCCTTCTCTCTCTCTCTCCTTCTCTCTCTCTCTCCTTCTCTCTCTCCCCTTCTTGTAATTGGGAAGCATGTTAAATGTGTTGTGGATTAGTACTTTTTTTTTCTCTCCTTCTCCTTCTTGTAATTGGGAAGCATGTTAAATGTGTTGTGGATTAGTACTTTTTTTTTTTTATCACTCCTGTATTTGAATGAGTTTTCTGTCTTATAGGGAGCTGACTTTGTTTTGGAGTAAGCTTCAGCGAAGAATCGATTCCTGTGTAAATACTTTTCTTGAAAGATGTAGGCAGTTTGGTGTGATTGCTAAAACATGTCAGCATCTCTTCTTCCTTATTAAAGTTGTACATACAGAGGTAAGCGGAAAGTTATCCATTTGAAATTTGTTTAATAACTATGTAGAATAATTACAATTTAATTTTCTAAAATGTTATGTTATTTCCGACTCCTTTCATCCCTCAGTGACACATTTTTACAACTTTACTGGAACAAAACAAAGTACATGTATCAAGCAAATTGGCAACAAAATGAATGTCATTTGTATGATCGTATCAACAGCAGAAGGGGAACATCTCTCGCTGGATGAGAAGTGAGTGATCTAATGTAGCCAGGTAGTCTGTTATTGACAGTGTTATTAGTGTCAGTCACATGTATTCAGCGCCCCAGCAGTGTGCAAGAGTTAAGTAACTTGAGTTTCAGCAAAGATATGAAGTTGCTGAAACTTTTGTTCATCTCCTGCATGCTGCCGGAGCACTATTTACTTTTGACTGACACTGGTTACTTGTCAGTGACCAACAATTTGGTTACATCAAATCACTTTGTCATCTGGTGAGTGCTGTTCCCTTTCTGCTATTAGTACCATTGTACTATTTTAGTTCAATCTGAGTTTATTAAAATTTTTCAATATTCAACAAAAAGGCAAAGAGACAATATTGGCGGAAGCTAAAAAAAAAGGGGGAAAACGGGGCATACAAGACTAAGTGGTTTCAACCTGTTCCATATGCACCATTATACTATTTGTAGGTAATTTCAGATTACTGCAACATTGCAGATTCCTCTCACCATAATCTCTATAAGCATGTCCTAAGCTTCACACTACATTTATTTATAAACAGTCTGTGTGTTAGGAAAGTCTATGCACCAATTTGTATGTGTATTTGTGACACCTGTAATCTATCACTAGTGATGAGACATATATTTTCACATGTGCTTTGCATGCCATGTGCATAAAATACTGATTAAATTTTTCAAGGTAACCAGAACACAGCAGCAGTGCCAAGAGGTTAAAACAACCAAACCTTTATTGGTTGAGAAAAGTATAACTGCCTTTTTTTTACAGTTTTATCCTTCCATCAGTTAATATAAGGGGAAGGTTGGGAACACTGCACCTGCCATTTTCCTTCACCAGGTGTGTGCTGATCTGGCCGCACACTGCCGCGACTCTGCATATATACCAGAAAGGCCATATTTCTACAAAACACTGCACTTGGTCATCACTCCTGCCTACAAGACACTAGGCACCTCCACAGTAGTCAGTACTTCGGTTCATTCTCATGCACTGGCACATTATAGACGTGGAGAGGTATAGGTGATGGTGTGGTGCCTCACAGCATGCCATTGGTTCAGGGTATAGTTCTGCTAGCGGTTCAGAGTCACCTTGAGCACCCGGCTCTATTGCTGTCCAAAGAAGAGTTTGCCATTAACTATTGGAGTCCTCAGACCGCAGGGGGTGCAAGTGGGCCCCTCTCCTTTCCCTTCAGTCTCCCTCTGACCTTCCTCAGTGTGCTTCTTTGCTCCCTGAGGAGGATAATAAGAAAGAAACTGCTTCCAGTTCTGTGAAGCCCAGGAAGAGGACCTGTTTCCTGACATCTTTCAAACTCAAGGACACTATTTCTGCCCTTGTGGATGTGATGCGTGATTGTTTGTTGCCAAAACCTCTACATGCGCATTTTCATCTGGTGTATGTAAGGTCATTGGGATCACCCCAAAAAATGTACTCCTCCTAAATGGTTTACTAAGCAATACCCTATTAAATAGTGTTTCCTCAAAAAAATGGGCTGTCCCTGTCAGACTCCTTATTTGAACAAGATTTTAACATACCCTCTGGAGGAGGTCCCGGTTTCAAGTACCACATGGACAAGAGGTTAGAAGCCCTCTATTTGCTTTTGCAGGCCCTGCTATGCACCATGGCGGTGTGTCAGACCTCATCTGCGTGGTCAAAAGCTGTGGCTAGCGATTCTGGGTCTATCTTGAGAGACCCTGCCAATCTAAAATGTTTACAGCTCTTTCATGTTGTCGTCTTGCGGATACCCTTAGTCAAATCTTTGGATGGGTCTCCTGTCTGTACATAAGCATTTTAGCTATAGAACCTGTTGCATGCCTATGGTGCATTCTTGCAAGAAGCCCTTTGAGCTGGAGTTTCATTCCTGGCTGTACTGCTTACTAAGATCACCCTAAAGATCTTCTTGATGCCCTAGATTAGCTACATTCTCGGGCCTCATAGTCCCTCGATTTTAAGCTTCCTACTAGGCTCCTGCAAATCTGTGGGCCTTCCAGCATCAGACTTCGGTATCTCAAATCTGTAAGGTTGCCACCTGGTCACCTGTAACCACTTTTTTGCTAAGTTTTACCAGGTAGATGTTCAGGCCTCTGCAGGTGCTACCTTCCACCACAGGGTTCTTCAAGCAGCTTGATGAATTATTGGTCCTTTTAGTTATAGTTGGGGTTGGTGGTTTGTTGATTTCACAGGCCTGTTTGCTGTGTTGTTTGCCCCACTGTTGGACTGCTTTTGGTCATCCTATTGGTTCCAGAATTAACTACCTAAAAAAGTTATAATACACATAACCAATGCCTAAAAACAAGGTTTTGAAACCTCAACATGGCAATAGAGCAAAACATATTGCATGTTTCAGTGAATAAACATTTGATGAAGTTTGCCTAAAAGTATTTATTGATTTGCACTTTTTTTCCCCCCCACTGGAGCCATTTGGGGTGCAGTTGCTGTGCACAGTGCTATCAGTCCAACAATTTTAAAATGTTTGCATCAGAGAAGGACACGGATAGCTACATCAGAATTGAGTGCTCCCCTGTAGATGGACTTTAACTTGTAAATCGGCAGACTGAGATGGGTTCATGACCAAGCTATACTGCAAAAACTGGAAGTCAGGCCTCCTGGCTGTCTATGGGCAAGGATGCTTGTATTGCAAAATTAATTGAACAGAAGTAAATTCACAAACATAGCTTTCAGATTCTTTTATTTAGGTTTCCCTGTAATTCAATAACATTAAAAAAAATCGGTTTATTTCTTTAACTCCAAAAAAAAAAGTAAAGTGTGTGTGATTGGAGGAAGAAAAGTTATGTTACATAGTGTCACTAATGGGCATTTGCAGTTCCTTTCAAAACAAAAACTTTATTTTTCCTAGTTTGGGTTAGAGCTGGAAAGATTAGAATGTATCGGGGTTTTTTTTGTTTTTTGTCTCTATACACTATCTGGGGCTCCATTAGAGAGATTTACCCTTCTATCCTGCCCTGTTGACTACTGGAAGTGAGGGGAAAATCTGCAACAGGTACACAGGCAGAAATATTTGACAGGGGTTCCCTCCTTTCCCTATGCTACCAAAGAAAAGCATTTGTATTTCTGTGTTGCTGTTGGAGAGTTCCCTTGACCTCTGTCTGGTAAAATGTCAGCAGGGCGGGAAGGAAGAATATTTTTCTCTAAAGGTGCCGCAGATAGCAAAAACCTGACAGACCTAACCCTTCCCCACTCCACATGCAAAACGAAGAAAAAAAGTTTTTGACTGGGCATACGTTTTAACTTACCGTTTACAAGAAAATGGTCATAAGTCAATAACAATTTGATAAAGTCTTAACTGGCAATTTCACTTACATTTAATTTTTTTTCTCTTTTTTGTTCCTTTTTAGGCTGGAGATGAAGGTGTTCCAGTTTCAGTTATGCTTTGCATTCGGGCACTTCAGATATCATCAAGTGAAACTGATGCAACTAAGACTTCAGTTTGCAAAACAATAGCTTGTCTCTTACCACAAGACTTGGAGGTCAGACGAGCCTGCCAGCTCACAGAATTCTTGTTTGAGCCAACATCTGAAGGACTGAATATATTAGAGGAGCTCTATCTTCAGCCTGATCAAAAGAATGTTGAGGAATCTAGTGTTATTTCAAACTCTCTACGCTGTGAACTACTGCTAGCCTTGAAAAGTCATTGGTTGTTTGATCCCGAATTCTGGGATTGGAAGACAATAAAACGACACTGCCTTAAACTTCTTGGGAAAGATGTTTCTGATACAGAGGAGGAGAGCTATGTTGAACCTTCAATCAATGAACCTGATTTTTTGGATGCTTTGGCTGGCTATGATGATCACAATGCACAGGGGGAAGAAAGTCAAGAGTATACTTCCTACGAAAATGAAAATGTTAAAGTGAAAAAACCTGTTGGGTCTTCTGAAAGATACAAGCGGTGGCTGCAGTATAAATTTTACTGTGTAATTTGTGACCGAGAAGTAATTGAGGCAAGAATACTCCATCATGCTAAAATGCATCTCGAAGATGGCATTTATACATGTCCTGTGTGCGTGAAAAAGTTCAGAAAGAAAGAAGTGTTTGTTCCTCATGTAATGGATCATATGAAAATGCCAATGAGACATCGACCGAGAAAGAAAAATGAAATTCCGAAACAGGCAACTGTTGAGATTCCTGAGCCTGAGGCTGACCCCGATGGTTACATCTCATTCAGGGCACTAAGAGACAAAAATCTACAAGATAGAGATGTCTATCCATGTCCTGGAACTGACTGCTCGAGAGTCTTTAAGCAGTTTAAATATTTAAGTATACATCTGAAAGCAGAACACCAAAATAATGACGAAAATGCAAAACATTACTTGGACTTGAAAAATATGAGGGAAAAATGTGCTTATTGTCGTCGACATTTCATCACAAATTTTCACTTAAGACAGCACATGAGAATTCACATTGGTTCTCATCCGTTTATGTGTGTTTCTATAGACTGCAATGAAAGGTTTAAAACTGTAAATGAACTGCTTCACCACAAACACACACACTTGGACCTTCAATACAAGTGTGAATTGGAAGGGTGCCACTTGGTGTTCAGTGACTTGGGACTACTGTACCACCACGAAGCTCAGCATTTTCGAGATGCCGCATACACATGCACTTTTCCACGGTGCAAAAAGTTTTATTATTGTAAGTCTGACCTACAGGATCACATTACCATCCATTTAGCACATTCTGAGAACAGCTTTGGCAATGGGATGGAGTTATTCAACAACCTAAAAAATGAGGTGGGGGTTCCAGATAATTCATTTAATTACATGCCTGCACTTATGGAAAAAAACATATTGTCTTGTAAGGAAATAGAGCCTGTATCTGAAAATGTGGATGAGCAAAAGTTCGAAGTCAAAACCGAACCCTGCTTGCATCATGGAATGGGTCCAGACTGCACATTAACAAATGAATTAAAAGGTCAAACTGATACTGAAAAACTTGACACGTGCACTTGTGAAATGAGTGATTCAGCCAATGCCCTCAAACAGGAATGCCTATATAGTTCATTTGTTGAAGAACTGCCTGAAAAGCCACATGAAACTGAAAGTTTATGTAGTGTTACAAAGCCAAATGAAGTTCACATAAAACTTGAAGAAGAGGAGATTCCTACTTCTGAAGGCTTTACAACGTCTGCCAGTTCAGAGGACATAATGTTTGAACTTCTTACTAGTTTAAAACAGCTCAATTTAAAAAATGTGGATACGTGTGTTCAGGAAACTGTAGCGGATTCCTCTAATAGTTCTACAATAACACAAAAGAGAAGCACCAAGAAGCAAGAAAAGTTTCTCAACCAGTATCTTTCTCAATTGTCCTCCAAACCATTTTTGTGCGAGTTTAAGGGCTGCAAGTCTGCTTTTGTTACAAAAGCTGCCCTTTTATTGCATTATTGTAAAAAGCATGAATATACAAAAGAAAAGGCTCTTAAGCTGAGCATTTTCCAAAGAAGATATTCACCTTTTGAGTGCCACATCTGCCAAAGACGGTTTACAAGGCGAACTTTACTTCGCATTCATTATCGGAATGATCACCATGTAATGAAGGAAAAGGCAAGGACAAATGCTAAGAAATTTGATAAAAAAATGAAGCCACGCATTATGCATCAAAAGCGCAAAGGCTGCTGGGAGAAGCTTCTTACAAATGAGAGCAGCAGCCAAAGTAATGACAGAACATCTCCACTCCAAGAGGGTTTTAATTCCGAGACATATGCAGATTCGTTGTCAGATGAGACTGATGGCAGTAATACTCTTGGCGGTTTTAGACCTGATGATCTGGCGTCTGCAGAAGGGAGAGGAAGTAGGCGCGTTGTAGATAAAGATAAGTCATGTTATGTCTTGGATAAGTATCACAAGCCTTTTCACTGCATTCATAAATCTTGCAATGCTTCTTTTACAAGTCAGCGAGGCTTAGTTCGCCATTACCAGCTTGTACATCAGTATAACAGGGAGTCTTTATGCTTGGAAAAAGACAAGGAACTGAAAAAAAAGGAGACCAATAAATGCAGAAGGATATTTACTTGCAAGTACGAAGAATGCAGAAAAAGCTTCATTTGTGGTAAAGCATTGTCCACACATTACAAACAGTTTCATGATCATGGTGAAAATGAAGAGAAGGAGGTTGATGGTTTTGACAATGAAAACTTCTTGCAATCTGAAACTGATGAAGATGAAGAAAAATTTAGTGAGGAAAGTGAAAGTGACGAGTCTGAAATCTACTGTGACGTTGAGGGCTGCACTGCTGTGTTCAAAGATCATACAAACTATTCTCGACACATTATGACCCGTCACCGAAAATACAACCTTTATGAAAGTAGAAGAAAGCGTAAGAAAAAAGCCCAGGAAGTGGATGAAAACTATATTGAGCCCAAGCACCACAAAAGTTTGTTTCAAAGGAAATCTGTAAAGATTCAAAATAGTGCTGGAAAAAAAGAGGTGATTGAATTTAAAACCAGAAAAGAAGCATTACAGATGTGCTCCAAAAATATTGACTCGGCACAGTTTCCTTGTATGCTCCATGGCTGCTCTTCAGTTGTAAAGTTGGAAAGTAGTATTATTCGGCATTACAAGCTTACACACCACCTAGGTACTGACTATGTGGGCAATCATACCCATGAACTGGTTTACTGCATAAAAAACTTTTCTAAGGACACGGAAGAATACAGTTCACCCGAAGAAGGTCCTAAAGGCAGCGATCACATTCAGGATCATAAAATAACCAGATTAAGTTTACGTAGTAGTAATATTGGCACATCAAATGAGAGTGACTCTTACAATACTTCCAATAGTGACCGCAGAAAAAATGGCTCTGTGGAGAGAGACTTTTATGGCACATCACCACATCATAATAAAATCTCTAACGTTAAGGAATCTGAGGTGAGGTCTCCTAACCGGAGAAATGATGATAGAACTTCAAAATCTAGTGGAAAAGAAAATATCTCCAGTTTCTATACAGGGGACAAAGAGGTAAATCATGAAGGAGTTAATCTCCAAGATCCACCCGAATCTGACTTGCTTGATTCCAAAAAATACAGTCCACAAGAGCAAGTACAAGCAGCCATTGGACTAACGAACTTTAAGCCAATGGGCTTTGAATCCTCTTTTTTAAAGTTTCTGCAGGAAAATCGAAATTCAGACGAAGATGACGACGATGAATCCGAGTCTGATGAATGGAATTTTCCACAAAAAAGAAGACGCCAAAATTCTGTACAGAGTCGAAAAAGATCCTGCAAAGATCGAAATGAGCGTGAAATATGCTTGTCCTTGGGTAAAACTGCGTCTTCAGAACCTACGTTAGAAAATTTAAGGACAATGTTGGACAAAGCATTGACAGATTGTGGTGACTTAGCTTTAAAACAACTGCACCAGCTCTATCAAAAACCTGTTGTTGTTCTGGAGCGATCAGACTTCACAGCACCTCTATTAGACTTGTTCTCTAGCAAAAAAACTGATCAATTGTGTGTGGGCATTTCATGAAATAAGCCTGCTCTTAGCATTTTGCCAGTATTAATTTTGAGAGACTTGATTCAAGTAACACAGAAGACTTGCTCATAAATATGAGGGGTTACCATGTAGACATTTTGTGCAATTAGATGTAACATTTCATGAATGTACTTATATCTGTGTTCACAATATATTTGGTTTATCTTCCCAGCAGAAAACTGTACTTGGTGCTAGGTCATCAGTATAACGGGGCTTCCTTTGACAATAAATGTGCATGATTGTCTGGGATTGTGGGATTTAAAAGATTTTCATACTTGAATGAATATGCACTTAAGAGTGCGCTATGTAATATATTGTACACTACGTCTTATATTTTTTGAGTTATGTTTCAATAAATGACAAACTTTCACCCGTTTTGATGGAGCATTCCAACTTTTTAAAATTATATTTTTTTACTATGGCATAAGGCTTTACTTTTATTTTATTTTTTGCAAGATTTCACAATTTTTTTTTTTTTTAATTTTTATCCTTTCTTAAATGTTAAGTGATTTAGAAAGGTCTGCATTTTCTGCACTAAGTGTAGGTTTAGTATGTCATTTTTTATTTTCATATTCTGTTTTAAGTAGAACATTGAAGTAATTTGACAGTTCTTTTGATGCACTGCAGACATTAATAAATATGTTTTTTCAGATAATACAGTTTTAAAATGTGATTTTATTTTTTACCCCTTGTATTTGAAATCTGTTGTAGCTTAAGATGCAAGATTCTTGTTAATGCCATTTCTACTTTTTTAGGTGTAGGCCAGTTTTGCTTGTGTATAAATCTAAAGTTGCAGGACTTCCCACATTTACTAATAAAATGGTAGCGGGTTTGTTAGCACTGCTTATGCTGGTTTGTGAAAAACAAAACACTGGATGAAGATATGACTGATGATACTTTTCACTTGATCAGTGTGTTTTATCTAGGTTCTCTTTGAATTGCACAATAGGGCATACATTATTGTTCCACAATTAAATGCAATATACTACCATATGTAACAGTGTCTGAACATTCATGTATCATACAAATTGATTTTTGTGGTGGTGGTGGAGGGGGCTTTTTGTTTACATATCTGAGAATTTTGCCACACTTTCAATGTTAACCACTGTTTTTCTGCAGTGATAATTTTCTTTCAGGAGTAATCTCACCATTTACTGGCTTGTTCATTTGTGTTTGGTTTTTTTTGTACTACAGCCAAGCATGTTTTAACTGACCTGTAGGGTGTATGTCAATTCCAATAAGATTCAGTGCAACTTTTATGTTTGCTGATATTTGCAAGACTACGGCCATAGCAGTTGTCTCTTGCATGCTCTTGAAACCTGTATATATATCTCAATGTTACTATTTTTATACCTGTTTAACCAGTTGACATCCGCGGTGTTAAACCCCCTTCCCATCCAGGCCATTTTTCAGTATTCAGCGCTGCGGTACTTTGACTGACATTTATTCCGTCATGCAGCGCTGTACTGAAATGATATTGCAACATTTTTTGTTTAATCTGACTTGGTTTTACCATACAAATGGAAATAGTACATTACATATTAAAAAAGAGAATATGGAATTCCACATGGATAGTAACATGTTTACACATTATTTACATGAGCAAAAGTTCAATGTTGGGCCTAGGGCTGTTCAGATACCAAGTACAGATACTTTTCCAGCTTCAAGACTAAACTAGAGAAAAACTCAAAAGTTAGGAGGCAGTTGTCATTTTTAAGGAGCATTGGCTACAGTGCTGCTGGGATTTGTACATCCCTGTTTTATTGTATGATTAGATAGATCTATCAGGGATATACCGAGACACCAAGTACCAATACTTGTCCAAGTACTCACAGATACCAATTTGTGATACGTTTTTGTTTAGTGTCAAGCAATACAGACTAATGATTCCAAGACCCTGGTAGTTGTGAAAACGCCAAGTATCTGCACATCCCTATTCGGGCCACATGTATGTTTTCACAGGTGATCTGTGCAAAAGGTTTAGAAGCTTCTTTTTTTTTTCTTAATGGTACATTACAGGACACCGGATCTGTGTCTTAGACCATGGCTTACATGCAGCTGCCTTCAGGTGATTTGACACTGGCAAACAAAGCCAAAAGGACAGCTATAAAATAACGCTTTCAACACTAACAAGCCTCAGGTTTTGCTTGTATCCTTAGGCCATTAGATGTCCTCTCTCTGTCCTTAGAGAAGCAAACCCCTTTCTTCTTTTTTGTTATTTTCATCAAGACCGTACTAGTAAGATTGTCTAGCTACTGCAAAGTGACTGCAGCTCCCTTTTCTGCAGCTTTCTGGGTCAGACTCCTCAACTGGGCTCTCGGGGACTGCCGCCAGTGTTGTCAGGAAGATTGTGCGGCTGGCCTGTAATTTTGGTTTGGGCACTGGATCCTGTTAGGCACTTACCTAGGCCTGTTGTGCAGCATATTGGTCAGACTGCTGTACAGGTAAAGAGCTGTGATCCATCAGCTGGTGGAACCCTATCCTTGAAGACCTTTTAGGGGATGAGGCCACAGGCATGGTAGAGGTTTGGATGGGGCTTGGTAGAATTGGCAAAAAATGCCTCATTAGGATGCCCTTTTATGAGGAAATGCCTCTTTGGTGACTTCTAAGAACACCTACATCTATAAGGTCATGGGAGGGAAGAGTACCATTTTACTCCTGGGGCGAGACTCACTCCACTTGTTAGAGTTGGAAGCCTGTCAGGTTTTTGCAGCCATCTGGTCCCAGGACATCTTGGGCCAGAAATTGTCTAGGGGCAAGCATTTCGGTCTCTGCTCCACCCTTCTTCATGATTGTCAAATTTCCAAGCCTCCCTGCAAAGGCTGGCAGATCTTCACTTTGCTTCCCGGTAGCTTCTCTCGCAGTGGGTCGTAGTTGCTGTTCTAGAGGAGGAAAGTTTCAGGATTTCCACCCAAACCTATTCAGAATCTCACAAGGCAAATGGAAGCATTGGACCAATTCTGGATCTAAAGATTCGCAACATGTTCTTCCACATTTAAAAATTCCACATATAATCTGCCAAGTCAGTTGTTGCTTCCCTTTTATCTGAGGGATCTTTTGGCAGCTGTGGACATAAAGCATACCTACGTGCACATTCCTGTTTTCCCACCACATCAGCGCTACTCGTGTTTTGCTGCGGACATACATTACCAATTTGTTGCCCTATCCACATCAATGCATGTCTTCACCAAGGTGCTAACTCCAGTCCTAGCTTTCCTTTGCTCTCAGGTTATCCCCATCATTCAGATACCTATATGATGATCTACTAAAGACCAATCAGTCCCGACTCTGTCAGCAAATGTCCAATGAACAGTGCAGACCCTGCAGAGATGCAGATAGTCTAAATTTCAAGAAAGCGGCCCTGGATCTGACTTCGCATCTGGAGGAGTATTGAGGCCTAATCTTGGAAAGGGCCCTGTGCAGGATATTCCTTTCCTCTAGACATGTTCCTGCCTCTCTGCTCTTATGTTTGTGTCCTACATTCCAGGAACCAATTGACCATTCACTTTTGATTCTGGGACTAATTACCCTCCAGAGACAGTACCTTACACCTACTTTTTCTCCAGACCGTTGCAACTCAACATTCTAGTGCCCTGGTGAAAGCAGACTTAGTCTCTGGATAGCCACATACACCTGTCCAGTAAAACCAGGCTCACCCTGGCACCTTGGATTTCTGATATGGCACTGGAATCAGGGAAATGTTTCTCCCTGTGACCTGCAAGGTGTGTACTATGGATGTAGAAATAAGCTTCCTCTCCGCTGGAACTCGAATTCTAGCGTCCTCAGCCCAAACCTGCCTAATTATTGTTTGGAACCAATATATTAGGACAGAAAACAACTCCAAAAATAAAGATTTACCCCAAACATCAGAGAACACCAATGTTGAAGTAAAAACAGGAAAGGACTTTATTAAAAACCAGCACAGTATTTATACAGTTTTGGTAGTCCAAAAACAACGCAATCAAAACATCAAGTAAACAATTCCCTCCCCAGTGCCTTAATGAAAGAATATTGAGAGGGAATACAAATAGGATGGGGTTATCTCCTGACTAAGAGTCGGCTACATCTAGAATCAGCTATGTTAATCCCATCATTCACGAACTGAAACAAAAGGACTGTAACCAGTTCTTTTGGAAGTCCAGAATTAACCCCTTGCAGAGCTGCTGGATTCACATCCTGTACCTATAATGGGCACAGGGTGCAGCATATCCACTCCACACATAAATGAGAATTTTTTTCTTGTAACCCCAAGAGATCCGAGGGGGGTCTCCCATAGTCCTAGGTTAAAGCCGCGGTCCAGTGGGAGTTGCCTCTTCCTAATTGGTTAAAGCCTTTGCTGGTCTGGACACCACTGGTTCTATCTGCCCTTCAGAAGCCTCCTTTGTGAACCCAGTAGGCATTTTTCCCTGTCTAGCCTTACTCAAAACATTGCCTTCCTTGTTGCTATTACCTCTATGAGCCAAGTCTCTGAGTTAGCAGCCTTATCCTGTAAAAAGCCCTTCCTAGTGTTACACAGGGATAAGTTTGTCTTGAGGTCTAGGGCCTCCTTTCCTTCTTCCACTTTCACTATGACATTGTTCTTCCCTGTGTCCAGCTCTGAAATATTCTAGGGAGATTTGTCTCCACTGGATCTGGTGCACATACAGTCTACCTCCCAGCTATAGCTTCTTTTAAACAGACAGCTTTGTTCTGTCATCCCTGCCTCTTGTTCGACTACTGCCAGGTAGATTAGACCTATCATTTGAGCCTATATTCTAGAAGGATAAGTTTCTACCCTTACTTGTAAAGACACAATGAACCAGAGCCGTTAGTGCTTCATGGGCTTAGCTGACGCCCGTTTGAGATGTAAGGTCTTCAAGCTGCTCTCTGAGCTTATCGCGCTTTTTTTGACCCGTTTGTTACATGGGCTTGTTAGCAGTGTTGCTACTCCTCAGTTGGACTGCTTTTGGACATCTCTGATCCATTGCCCTGTAATATAGCGTTTTTGTCTTACCTGTAAAATCCTTCTTGGAGTACATTACATGAAATCCCTTCTTCTTAAAATATGCCTGGAGTGGAAGGGGTTATATTAGGGCTGTCCTTTACAGCTTTGTTTATCAGTTTCCATTATTAAATTACAGATTTTAGAATAATTAACTTTTAAAGTGCCAAAGCTTTTGAATTGACTCATAATGGATGCATATAGTATATTTAATATTTTCTTGTTGCATAATGCTGTAGCCTAAATTTAACACTGCTGACCTGCTAGAGAATGGGCAGTGGGGGACTTATGCCCCCATACCTTGAAGAAAACTGCTTCAAACCCATAGAACATTATATATTTTCTGAAATCTGAGACCCTGTAGAATAAACAATATAAAACCCATAGAACATTATATCTTTTCTGAAATCTGAGACCCTGTAGAATAAACAATATAAAACAGAAGTCACTAACTTGCGCAACTAGATCTGTTGGTTATGGACTGTATATTGATAGTCTTAAAGAAGCTCCAGTTATACTGATGGTTAATCCAGAGATGATGTATGTACTAATCCTGTAGCCCGGTTAGTTGGATAGGGATACATCCATGTAATAGCACTGTGAAGGAAACAACCCGGCACACAGATCTAAGTGCAGTATAAAAGTAACTGTTTAATAAAAGGTAAAAAGTGATGTACAGGATATTTAAAAAAATAAAAATCTCTTCCTCAGTTGATGTTGGACAGGTGAGATTTTTTAAATATCAAGTACATTACTGTTTTTACCTTTTTTATTAAACAGTTGCCTTTATACTGCACTTAGATCTGTGTACCAGGTTTTTGTTTTCTTTACAGTAGAATAAACTGTTGGCTTCATTTTTTTTTTTTTTTGGTCACATATTTTTAGGAAACATGCGCTAAAATTAATTTTAGTGCACACAAACACAATAGAATCCTTTTTTTTTGTAAAATTTATAAGATGGGTTGCATCAGGTAAACCTCACAAATGAGCAAGCTCGTTAAATGGCAAAAACTACGGTATCCAATATTGCCCATTGGCTACACTTTAAAAGCCTTTACCGCTCATCAATGAAGGCCCCGTTCACACTGAGCGATTTTATCGTACGCTTTTTGCAGCGATATCGCTCTATGTAGCTTCTCCAATACATTTCAATGGAGCTGTTCACATCTCGTCGCTCAATATCGCTTGTAGCTCGTCGCTGTAGCTTGTCGCTCCTACATGACCCTTTTTTCCCGCGATTTGCTGCCATAGACTTCAATGGTGTCGCGCGATATCGCTCATAACAGCGATATTGTCGCGCGACACAGGTGTCCTCGGTGTCATTAAAGCTTTTTACAGAGAGGAGCAGGAAAGGGAGCCGCCCCCTTCCACATGCTTTGCAGACAAGGAGGAGAACAGCTGCAGTACAGAGACTTTCATACGTATGGTGAGGGAGGAAAGGTGCGTATATGACACCCATGACCCACATCACAAAAACCATGGAAGGAGAAATGCAGCTTGGATAAGGGTGTTCAAGCAGATGTGGCCCGAGGAATGGGAGAACTTGACCAGCAACGATCAATTTGTTAGAGGTAAGCATGTGCTGCATGTACATTATGCATCATACTGTAACTGAAAGTGTTTTTCTAGCCAAGGTGGTCTGCATAGAAGTTCAGTTTGTGCTGCATGTGTGTTAATGCATTCATGCTGAAACTCAATATGTTTGTCTCCATGAGCTTTCCCCTGTAAGGCCCCCTGCACACAGGCCACAGAGACATGGTTTCCTTGATATGGCCTGTGTCGTCATTGCTATGGTTCATTATATTGGTCGTCCCCCCCCATTGGCGTAACGGCAGGGGGGGGGGCGCAGGACTGAGGGGGGGCGCCATCACGACCCCCACTAAATGAAGCCCTGTCCGCAGATGCAGTGGCTCCCTCTCTCTGCCACATGCACCCCGCTCTGTCATTCGGGCGGCTGCTCGCTTCTTCCGAGGCCACTGGGGGCGGCCCTCTACAGTGCCTGATCAGAGGGCGCTTCTGCCTGATCCAGCCAGCCTGGATCGCATAGCGGCGATCCGGGCAGGCTGGATCAGGCAGACGCGGCTCCCCAATCAGGCACTGTAGAGGGCCGCATGGGGGGTACAGTTCCAGTGGATGTTTATATAATATGGGGGGGAGGTGAAAAAAAAAATTCTGCCCCGGGCGCCCATAATTTTGGTTACGCCACTGAACCCCCCACTCTACAAGACCATATGTAGACAGCATACACCCATGTCCAAATAGAAAGCCCAGTTTTTGTAAACAGACAATTCCACCCATTTGAAGGTCATGGGTTAAAAATTATGCCAATCTATTTGGTTTGTGTCAGAGAAAGAAGATGATTTGTTAAAACATATTTTACCTATATTGCACATATTTTACCTCCTCCAGCTTGGAAAATAAACAGCAAACTTGTTTGGAACAAAGCTATCCCACACAGCATGGTTAGGAATCCAAATACCACACACGTTTTTATACACAATAAAAAAGCATTCACAAATCTTTAAAAATTCTTTAACCCCTTCGTGACGGGAGACGTACAGTGTACGTCTTGTCACTTTGTGCCTATATGACTGGCCACGTACACTGTACGTGACGAGTTATATCAGGCTTTGTAATGCCGGTATTTGCTGATTCTCAGCATTTAACAGTCATTCATTAATGTCTCAGTATTGAGGCATTAATTAATGAAATAATTAAGCTTTTTGTAAAAGCTTCTTCCTTTCATTAATGAAAGAATGAAGCCGTTACATGCAAATAGTGCAGATTCAGGTTGACTGGAGTATGCAGAAAATGCCATTTGTTGCTTAGGATACCAAATGTGCACTCCACCATTCTTCGTGCTCTGGAGAGTCTATAATTAAACACCCTCTTCTCCAGGGTTAAGCCTCTGCTGGAGTAGGGCCTCATAAGGTATTCACCAAGGGCAAAGGCCTCATCCCCCACAAAAACATATGGCAGTGTGAGATCGGTGGTTCCAGGCATTGGGAGGTTATCAGGAAGATCAAGCCTATTTTCACGTAACGTGTCCAAAAGTGGATTGGCCAAAGATACTAGAGTCCGAACCAGTGCCGTAGGACCCCACATCTATATACCTAAAGCAATAGTTTGCATCAGCAACTGCCAGTAGCACAAAAGAGAAATATTTCTTGTAATTGAAATATTTACTTTCACTGGCAACGGGCTTTATAATTCGAATGTGTTTCCCATCAATGGCACCAACACAATTGGGGAAGTTGCAACGTTCCTGGAAAACATTTGCAATATTAAGCCACTCCTCCCTCGTGGCTTTTGTCATCACCACATTGTGTAACACATCCCATATAACAGTGCATGTTTCATGAATAATGTAGCTAGCCGTGGATTTTCCAATCATGAAGGAATAGTGGAGACTTGCCAATGTTTGGCCAGTGGCTAGGTACCTAGAAAAAAAAAAAAAGAAAGCAAGAATTAAATACAATATGGGGTTGTTCTGTGTTTTTTACAGGTAAAGTTCTAAAGGATAAGTGGAAAAATCTAAAAGATGCCTTTGCCCGCTACCGAAGACTATTGAGAAACACCAGAAGCGGATGAGCAGGTCAAGAGCTGACCGAATATGTCTATATGCGAAGGAGCTTTCCTTCCTGCTACCCACCCTTGAAATGCGTAGGTAAGTAAGCATGCTACTTGCATTTTCCTTTTCTATAAATAACTCTGTGTCCTGTAGCTGTTAAAAATAATGATTCCATTAGCCTCATTAACTACCTTACGTCCATGGCCGTTTGTGAACGGCCAAGCCAGACATTGATGATGATCTGGACATTTCTCAGGATGCAGAGCAGCCTGTTGGCAGTCCTGCAAACTGTGCTGCAGATGATAATGTTGCATGCCAGGATATCATGCATACAGCTGCGCAGGAAGAACCAACGCAAAAAACTCCTACTGCTTCTAGTGTGCGAAGTGCTGTAAGAAGGGGTGTTGCAAGGGGTCAAAGAGTCCGTGGCCATGAGGAAAGACTGGACCGCATGGTGAACGTTATGACCAATATGTTATCTACCGCTCCCACTCACACGCCCAAAGTTCCTGCAATGGTCTAGTGTACCTTGTGGATAAGGTGTCAGAGGAGTACCAGGTTGAAATGAGGCAAGGGGTAACAAATTTAATCTCCTCCTTCATCACTCGTACCTTTTCTGGCCCTTCACCAATATTATCATCTAACATATCTCCAGGACCCTATGGGCAACTGCTAAGTGCCCCAACAGCCTCTCAGACACACCCAAACCCAACTGGACCAGCATACCCCTAATGTAGCCAACCAGTCACTCAAAATTATGAAACTCCAGGTCATGGAACGCCTCAAACCGATCATCAATGAGCTTTAGTTCAGCTACTAGTCAGCATAGCAGTCCTTATCCCTCTCCTGGAGCTTCCTCTACAGGTTAAGCAGGGACTGGTATGCATGGGGAGAGGGCAAGCTTTGACACTCACCGGATAGCATAAAATTGATTGTTTACATAAACGTTTTATACCTTTCAATAAAACCAATTTGTTTCATACATGAATACTTGAGTGTCATCATTTGGGTACATGGTCTGCTGAATAAAAATTACTTTTCTTACTAATCATTGATAGTCACAAAGGGGTAGAATTTTGAAGTGGGCAGGAAAAGTGAATACACCGGGGCAACATCGCAGGATGTGAAAACATTTACAATATGTTCGCACTTTACATTATGCTGTCTTGCACTAGATTGTTCACTTCTCCTGCCTTGTCCCAACTCGGTAAATAAGCCTGTGGGTGTTTGTTTTTCAGGCATGCTGATGGCTTAACATGACAATAGAGATTTGGACAACCAGTAATGTGCAATAATTGATCAAAGTTGCATAGATGTTACTTACCGCAAAGTAATGACGAGTCTCTCCACACCTGGAATACTGGTCCTGAAATAGGTGTCCTGATGTTGCAATTGTATGGATAACATTGTCAAAATCTCATCAAACCTGCACAGATTAAGTATAATGTTTGCTGATATATGGAAGCAGCGAAAACAGACCGAACGCAGTAAACTTGGCGTTGTCGTAGAAATATATAGTTTTTATTAGCTAGATTACATTATTTTTGTCTGATCCTTGCCGGACAAATAGCAATGATTATCACATAACAAAAGAGTGTGGGCCACAATCAGTGGCGTAACCAGAGTTCTGGGTGCCCGGGGGCAGAATTTTTTTTCCGCCCCCCTCCTCCCCCCCCATTATATAAACAACCACTGGAACTGTACCCTGCACCTATTTACTTTGCATGTAATGAGTCTATCTCATATATGAGTTTCACCTTTTAGGTTGCATTAGTGAAATAATTGTATTAGTTACCCTCTAGAATCATTTTCATTGGTTACAGCCCAATGTTGCTACCACAAAGTCCCTGTTTTAAAAGCAGGAAACAGGAATGATGTCTCCTCTAGAATCATTTTTATTGGTTACCCTCTAGAATCATTTTCATTGGTTACAGCCCAATGTTGCTAACACAAAGTCCCTGTGCAAAGTCGCGCGGAAAATCGCTCAATGTCACAAATATGAAAATCGCGTGGAAAATTGCTCGATTTTCATGTCGCTCAGTGTGAATGGGGCCTTAGAGTTAAATGCCTCATTCACACTGTAATCGGCCCGCACGTACAGCTCCGTGCAGGGCCGTACTGAGCAGCTCCCGGGAAGGACAGGTGCTGCCTGTGATTAGTACGCAGCCCCCGTCCTTCTCTATGGGACTACGTGGCCGTATGCTCACCTCAAGTGCAGGTCCGTAGGGGTGCGTGTTTCCTGGCGCGGACACATACACGATCCATCCTATCAGCGTACAAGTATGCTCATCTGCACGGACGTGCAGGGCGGATGAGCATAGGGGGGCGTACGACAGTGTAGTCCCATAGAGAAGGACAGGGGCTGCGTACTAATCACAGGCAGCACCTGTCCTTCCCGGGAGCTGCTTGGTACGGCCCCGCACGGAACTGTACGTGCGGGCCGATTACAGTGTGAATAAGTGAAAAGGTTTTTTTTTTGCATATATCTACTGCTTTTTTTAAAGTTGACAAAAGGGTTTAAACTTACCTGTCTCTGCCGCAAGCTCCCGTCCGAAGAGCTGAAGATTCTCGAGTGGCCTCAAAGGATCCTGGGGCAGGCACATGGGCAGTTCAGATCTTTGGCCGGGGGAGACGAGAAGAGTAGTCACCGTTGGGCTGATAATTTTCCACCTGGCATCGGTGTGATACACATTTGACACTATCAGTTTTAATATCCTCAGTACCTCTTGATTCATTCTAATCAGCATCGTATTTGAATCCTTCGTCGATTTTAGAGTTTAATAATAAATTCCTTGTATTAATATTTTACTTTATTTTCTGTTCTATGGATTTACATATATTTTTAGAACACCACGTGCAGTAGTGCATGACACCGCTCTGGATTTTTCTTTATTAGACATGATATATTACTTAGTTCCTTTTTTTTGTGCACTAGGTCAGGCTTAAAATTTCAAGTCCTGAGCTACTAGCCAGGCCTTAAGAGTTACTAGCCACCAGTTGCCCCACCTAACCCTTACCCTGCCCTTAACTCCGCCCCTAAACACACCCTTTTAAACAATCTTATGATAGTTTTCACCTGTAAACGGCAGATTAGGGATTCCAGCTGCAAAACGCAAGTTCCTGACACAGGAGTCCCTAAGCGCACCTGAAACATACTGTAGGTGTGAATGGGGCCTAATATACAGATACACTAAAGGTGCCCAAACACCTGCCGATTATCGTACAATAGTTGTGGGTGATCCCGCGATCGTACGATAATCGGCAGGTGTATGGGCAGCGTGCAACCGCTTCTACTGTAAGGTCGCACGTCTTTCGTCTTCCGAGCATGCTGGAAAACCCGCCGAAAATCGTATGATTTTTGGCGGATTGGTGGTGTGGTCGGAAGACTAATGCCGCACGGGCCAAGATGGGCAGATCGTACGAAATGTTAATGACCAGTCAGCTGGCTGCGGGCCTCATAGTACCGGCTAGTAATGTTAAATCATCCCTTCATTGGTGACACGTTGCAGTGATATTAACCCCCGCTTGATTGGTGGTCAGTAGCAGTGTTTTTAAATCCTTCATTGGTGAACAGTGGAAATAATATTAAATGCCCCTTCACTGCTGGTTAGTGGGAGTAATATTAATTCCTTCCTTCTTTGGTGGTCAGTGGAAATATTGAATCATCCCTTCATTGATGGTCAACAAGTTAGTCCAACAGGGAGATAAGCAGGAACACGCACACAAAGATAGGGCACAACAGCAAACAGAATTGTTGCTAAAGCACCGGACCCTGGAACGTGGATCCTTTTGCCTCTTTAAATAATGCACTCCTATAAAGTCATCGGCTGCAACGCCACACAAACAGAAGCTTGTCAGCATGTGAGTGACAAATGGCAGTAATAAACTCCTCCTTCTTTGGTGCTCAGTTACAGTAACATTCAACCCTCCCTTTAGTAGTTATTGGTGGCAGTAATATTAAACCAGCCTTCACTGGTGGTCAGTGGCAGTAATATTAAAGGGGTTCTAAACCCTCTGTTTTTTTGCCTATATCTACTGCTAGCAAGCAGTAGTTATAGGCAAAAAGTTAAAAAAAAAAGCTTTAACAGCGGTTTACACTTACCCTGTTTTCACCGCGCGCTCCTGCCCGAGAATCTGAAACTGCTTGGGCAGCCGCAAAGCATCTTGGGGTGGGCGCATGCGCAGTTCAGATTTTCGGGCGGGAGACGAGCAGAGACGCAAGGTAAGTCTATGGGCGCGTGCACCTGCATGCAGAAACAGTGGGACAGGAAGTGCCAGCAAGAACAGAGGAGTCAGCGCTGGATCGGACACCCGCCGCACCGCAGGAGGGACAGATGAAAACATCAGGAAAGAAGAAGATCGGATTAAGATACATCATTTAAGGTAACACTAACATTGGGGGAGGGAAACATTTGTTGACTTTAATGTCACTTTAAATCATCCCTTCATCTGTGATCAGTTGTAGGGATAAGAACGCCATTGGTGGCCAGTGACAATATTAGACCCCCCACTGCTGGTCAATGGCAGTAATATTAAGTCCTTCCTTCATTGGTGGTCAGTGGCAATAATAATAAATCTTACTCTTCAATGGTGGTCAGTTGCAATATTATTAAAGTGACATTAAACCCTCAGATTTTGTAACATAAACCAATACTGTAATATGACAAGCAAGTGAACTGGTGCTCAGGAGCTGACTAAACCTTTTTTAAAGATCCGAATCAGAAGAATCTGATTCATAGAAGAGTGGCAGCTCCCTGGGAAAGTTTCTGTGATCAGTAAGGCAGTGTTTCCTGCCTTGGCTCAGGGCTGTCACAAGCCAGGTGTCCTGTAAGACCAGCCAATCTATCAGATCAGTCGATGTCGTCACTTCTGATGACGCGCGATCAGCTGTGTCAATGAAAAGCAGTTTACTGCGTATGCGCACTGCATTCCGATGGGCCGATGTCACATCTAACATTGGTAGCCGTCAGATTTGTCCATAGTCTTTACAGCACATGCGTGGGAATAACACTATAGTAAAATCTGAACATTATTGTGCTGTAAAAACTATGGAAAAATCTGAGGGCTACCAATGTTGGCTGTCAGCCCATCAAAATGCGGCACACATGTGCAGTAAGCCGCTTTTCATTGACACAGCTGATCGCATGTCACTGGAAGTGACAACATTAGCTGATCTGATAGATTGCCTGGTATAAACAGAACACCGGCTCCTGTACTTGATCATCTAATACAGTGTTCCCCAACCCCCGGTCCGTGGACCGGTACTGGTCCGTGGATCAAATGGTACCGGGCCGCACAGTCTCAGTGCGGTCCGGTCATGCAATATATGGCAGTGCGGGGCCCCGGTGTTCGAACACCGGGGCCCCGCACTGCCGACGGGCTTCACAGTGAGGGGG
>NW_017306584.1:451394-479594 GCF_000935625.1 Nanorana parkeri
GAGGAGGTCAGAGAAGGTGGAGAGCCGTACATCAGAGGAGGTCAGAGAAGGTCCAGAGCCGCACATCGGAGGAGGTCAGAGAAGGTGGAGAGCGTACATCAGAGGAGGTCAGAGAAGGTCCAGAGCCGCACATCGGAGGAGGTCAGAGAAGGTGGAGGGGGTTGTAAAGGGGTCATAGATACGTGGCGGGACTTCCGATGCCTTGTCGAGATCTCCAATTCTGTGTACCGCTCCTTGCACAGGAGGACGCTTTCCTGACTGTGGCGGCCATATTGAGTGGCGCAACTCTTATTAATACCACATTGGATCAGTCTGTTAGTTGGTTGTAATACTTTATTGGGGTCTGGTATGTATGCAGACTACTGCAGATCCTGCTTGTGTTATACTTTCAGTCATAGTTTCATGCTTCCAACAGTCACAACTTTTTCATTTCTTTTTAATGGGCTGTAATATAATAATTATGTTGGAATAAATTAGACTAATGTGTACCCATTATCTATGGGTTGCGACTTTAAGAAAATGTTTGTTTGTTTTTTAAATTCTTTTTCATGTGACTTTTATTTTTTCAACTTTAATTTGTTTTTCCTATTTTGTTTTCAATTAACTTTATTGCTATCACAGAGGGGGATAAGAAGTCCCCCTCTGTGATAGCAAAGAGGATGTGACAGGCCCTCTTTATGGAGACACCAGGGGTCTCCAAGACCCCTAATGTCACCCAGGACCCCCCAAAGAAGCTGATGAAGCAGAAATCTGCCTCACCAGCTTCTCTCCAGCATCTGAAGCTGGAGAGTGACATAAGAATGCAGAAGTGATGTAATATACAACACTTCTGCATTCTGACACCGAAGAGGGGATCGGAGGGAGATCGGGCACTGATGTCCCTCTGATCCCCTGTCACAGAGCCACCATTTCTCATCTTAATCTGCACTGGTCATCTTGGTCCGCACTTCTGATCTTAATCTGCACCGGTCATCTTAATCCACTCTGGTCATCTTGGTCTGCATCTTAATCCGCATTTCTCATCTTACTCCACACTGATCATCTTGGTCCCCATCTGTCATCTTAGTCCGCACTGGTCATCTACATCTGCACTGGTCTTCTTGGTCCGCACCCTGATCTTAATCTGCACTGGTCATCTTGGTCCGCACTTAGATCCCTGGGTACCTCATGCTTGGGTCTACCGCCTACATCCCTGGGTACCCCATCCTTGGCTCTAATGCCTACATCCCCGAGTACCCCATCCTTGGGTCTACAACCTACATCCCCGGGTACTCCATCCTTGGCTCTACCACCTACATCCCCGGGTACCCCATCCTTGGCTCTACCACCTACATCCCCGGGTACCCCATCCTTGGCTCTACCCCCTATATCCCTGGGTACCCCATCCTTGGGTATACCACCTACATCCCCGGGTACCCCACCCTTGGCTCTACCACCTACATTCCCGGGTACCCCATCCTTGGCTCTACCACCTACATCCACGGGTACACCATCCTTGGCTCTACCACCTACATCCCTGGGTACCCCATCCATGGCTCTACCACCTACATCCCTGGGTACCCCATTCTTGGCTCTATCAGGTACATCCATGGGTACCTAAGCCCCATCCTGGAGTCTACTATCCTTAACCCTGAACCCTCTAAGCTCTAAGTCCCCCCTTTCTGGCTCTCCTGTCCTTTACATACTGTGACTCCCGTTTAGTTTACTCATTTGTATTGAGACTGTAGTCTATTATGGGAGTGAGCTTGGAGTTTCCTAGGTAATAGAATAGAAGTGGAACTTGAAAGTCACCTCACCTCACACTGTCCTTGCAGCTCTGGTCTTCTCACACAGCAAACAGCATGACCGGAGAAAGCTCGGCGGAGGCTGCAAAAAATAAAATACATTGGGGCAGTGGAGAACTGTGCGCCCCCAACTGGGAACACCACAGCACAGCCAGTAAGTGGCGGGTCTCTCTCAAATCAGTCTGCCTACTAGTTTGCCGTCAGGCTGGCCCAGCTCGCTTCTCACTGGCACTATGCTGCACAAGGCACTATGGTGCAGTCGGAAATTACGCTTCTGGCCTGTCTGTGAATAGCAGTCATACTACGTACAGAGATGTGAAACCTGATAGGCTGCCTTCTCCTCACATTGGCTGGGACTGTTCACGCCCCTCCGCTCTGTATTGGGCACTATGTGACGTTACAACCATACTACGTTCTAGTTCTTTTTCCCGTGATTGGATAGAAAATAGATAGTCACGCTGTGATTGGATTAGATAGCCTCACCCCTCCCTGCAGCTGCTATTGTTTGTGTGTGTGCAACCGGCATAACGGAGCTTGTGAGGGAGGGGTCTGTCCATCGTGTGGGTATACACTGTGCTCTCTCAACGCGCCCCCCCCCCCTACCCTATCCGGTCATGGCCTCCTTGGATGTACGTAGTGATGGAGCCGAGGCCTGTGTGGTTTCTGAGGAGGATCTCGAGGAGTGGAGGAACGGCAGGAGGACGCGGTCCAAGGTGAGGAGGCTGCTTGGGCCGGTCTGCACAGCTGTGTGCTTACATTCCTTCTTGTGTGTGTCAGGCTGGTGAAAAGAGCAGTACATTGCAGACACTGGTGTCATAGCATTGAACGATATTCCTCTGATAGGGCACAGCAGTATTCATCAACGTCCAGGCAAAGTCCTAC
Source organism: Nanorana parkeri (assembly GCF_000935625.1). Classification (NCBI taxonomy): domain Eukaryota; kingdom Metazoa; phylum Chordata; class Amphibia; order Anura; family Dicroglossidae; genus Nanorana; species Nanorana parkeri. The sequence continues at coordinate 454,061 of NW_017306584.1, forward strand.
CCAGCCAGGGTGACGTGTATAGCACATTTATTAGGGTAACAAAAACAATTTAAAAAAAATGTCTTACCTTTAAGTGTGGATGCATATCATAACATGGTGTTATTGCATGGTTCCATGTGATTAATGCACGCTACCGTGCGTTACAGTATTTATAATGTGCATAATAACAGGTTAGTCAGGATATGAAATTAGTCTTTGCTTTCCTCCATGAGTGCAATGAGTTGTATGACCAGGTGTCAGTCCTTCTCCATGATGGTTGTACGTGGGTGGGTTTGTCTACAGTTTTTGTATTTAAAGGAGTATTATGAGGTGAGTGAAAATCACTCACCCTCATAGTTCTAGCCGACGTGTGACAATGAAACTGTCACACGTCGGCTCAATAGATCGGGAAGTGAGCGAACACGTATTGTCACTCGCTCACTTCTTGATCATGTCCCTGCAGAGAGCCGTGACTGTCAATCACTGCTCCCTGCTGGGATTCCCTCTCTCCCCGTCCGATCCTCCAGCGCTGACTGGAGGAATGGAGGGGGAGGGGGCTGGTAAAGCTGGCTCTGCCTCTAGATAGGCAGAGCCAGCTGTCACTCACACATCTGGGTGGATCTCGACAGTATTGTCGGGATCCGTCCCAGCTGCGGCAGTCTCAGTATACCACGAGCTGTAGCTCGCGATATACTGAGCTTTCGGTCACAGGAGGACGCTAGTATATGTCCTCCCGTGACCCTTAAGAGAACTATGGGGAAAAACACTTACCCCATAGCTCTCTTCTAAGGTGCCCATACACTTTACAATTATCGCACAATTTCTCTGTGATGAGAGGACTCCGGAGCCGGACGAGTAGCTTCCCGACCGGCTGTTGTAATTAAACGGCTGGCCGGGAGCTTTACATTCAAGCAATCGGAGGTCTCTAGAGGCGCCCGATCGCTTGTATTAGCAGAAGCTGTCACTGCCGTTGCCGGTCCTGAGATCCGCTGTGCTCGGTGCGGCCGGGACCAGCACGGCTGCTCTGTGACCGGAGATCAAATAGGAGATGAGTACACAATCTCCCTCTGACCTCGTCTCTGGTCCTCGAATGCAAGAAGTGGTGTATATTACATCACTTCCGCATTCTGCTGTCATTCTCCAGCTTCAGGAGCTGGGGGGAAGCTGGTGAAGCAGATCTCTGCTTCATTAGCTTCTCTGGGGCTCCCTAGGTGACAGGGGTCTTGGAGACCCCTGATGTCCCCATAAAGAGGAGCTGTCATGTAAATTGGCTTCTTGGCCCCCCATGTGATAGAAATAAAGTTAACCGCTTTAAGACCAGGTGTTTACACCCCCTTCCTGGCCAGGCCATATTGCAGTATTCAGCGCTGCGGTACTTTGACTGACATTTATTCCGTCATGCAACGCTGTACTGAAACACATTTTATACCATTTTGTGGGGACAGATAGAGCTTTCTTATGGTGGTATTTAATCATCCCTACGGGTTTTATTTTTTACTATATTTAGGAAAAATTACTTAACATTTTGAAAAAAACAAACATTTTTTTTACATTGTTAGGAAATAATAATAATAATTATTATTATTAGGTCTGCGGAAATTAACGATTAATTTCTCGATTAATCGTTAACCTTTTTGATTGATTAACATTTTTTTTGATCGCTAATGAAAATACTCACCTCTCCGCTGGCTTCCGGGTGTCCCGTCGGAGATCCGGTGACGTCACGGACATCGACATCACTTCCCCAAGTGTCTCCGTCGGCTAACGAAGGGAAGGGGAAAGAGTCCGGTGACGTCGATTTCCCCAAGTGGCTCTGTCGGCTAACGAAGGGAAGGGGGAGGAGTCCGGTGACATCAATGTCCGTGACGTCACCGAACTCCTCCCCCCTTCCCTTCGTTAGCCGACGGAGCCACTTGGGCCGGTGAGACTCAGTGTATATGTTCACTTCTGGATAGCTTTATCCACATTCTGCATCTTAGATTTTACTTTATGGGGCTCCAAGCCTCTGATTGGCCCTGCAGGTCTGGAGCAAATGCCGCATTCATTAATATGAATTTGCCTAAATACCTGGAGATGTCGCAATGTATATCAGTGTTATATCTTCAGGTATTTACAAGCACAGCAGATGTTATATTCTATGTCGCTTCCTGAACGTTCTTGGGCCGGTGAGTTTGCCCAATAAACGTTCTGCACGAGCGCCAGCCAAAGCATTGGCCTATACACATACAGCAATGAAGTAACACAATGAACTAGGATCACACTAAGCCCTCGTTCACACCTGAACGTTTTGTAGCGCGTTCTACGCTCGACAAACGCTCTACAAAACGCTCAAAAATATAAATCCCGTTGTATTCAATGGTCTGGTTCCCACCTTGGCGTATTTCCGCCCGTCCCTAACGCGCTACAAAAGGTACATGTACTACTTTGGGCCGTTTTTGTTGCGCGTTTCCATTGGGATACAGCCAAGTAGCGCTCCGAAACGCTCGATTGTCGCGCGATTTTTTTTTTTACCGCGAACCGCGGTAAAAAAAAAACGCGCGACAACCGCACATATGCAATACGCCTAGGTGTGAACCAAGCCTAATCCAGCACGTTATTATTCGGAGTTGCCCCACTCAAGCGGTGGCCATATTAAGTGGGACACGTGAGATTAATAATGTGCTGGATTAGTGTGATCCTAGTTCATTTTATTACATCATTGCTGTGCTGTATGTGTATAGGCCAATGTAGTTGGCTCTGTATGTGCGTTATAATTGATAAAAAAAAATTAGATTAATCGAACACAAAAATATTAATCATTAACAGCTCTAATTATTATCCATTTTTTTGGTAAAATATAAAAGACGGGGTCACGTCGAGTAAATACACACCAAACTCATCAAGCTTAAATTGCGCGCCCCCGCGAAATCGCAAAAAACTCTCATACCCAAAATTGACCATAGGCGACGCTTTAAAAGCTTTTACCGCTCATCAGTTTAGTGTTATCAGTGATTGATGGCTCTACAATGATTGCTCTCATTGCGACTTTCGCGGCGATATGTAAAATGTGCGGCGTAATGGGCGCAATCGTCGTTTTCACAGGTATGCGCACCTGACGCATATTTGCATGCATGTATGGGTGGGGACTTTAATAAAAATGTTCTGTTTTTATTCTTTTATATGTGTAACTTAAAAAATGTTTTTGGAAACTTACATTTTTTTTTCCACTTAACTTTATTGCTATCACACAGGGGGCTAGGAAATCCCCTATGTGATCACAAAAAATGTGACAGGTCCTCTTCATGGAGACATCAGGGGTCTCCAAGACCCCTAATGTCACCTAGGACCCCCCTGAAGAAGCTGATGAAGCAGAGATCTGCTTCATCAGCTCCTCTCCAGCGTCTGAAGCTGGAGAGTGACACGAGAATGCGGAAGAGATGTAATATAAATCACTTCCGCATTCTGACAGCGGAGAGGGGATCGGAGGGAGATCGTGTACCGACCTCCCTCTTGTTTGTATGTTAACAAGCATCGCTGCCTGTTTTAAAATTTTCGGTAGTGGGCATGGCCGGGCAGGAGGTAGTTAAGTGTAAAAAAAAATATATATATTTTTTTTTTTAAAAGTCCTCCACCCCCCCCCCACATACACGCAAACATGCGTCGGGTGCTCCTACGTTTGAAAACGACGATTCCGCCTAATGTGCCGCACATGTTACATATCACCGCGAACGTCGGAGTGAGCGCAATCATTTTAGGGCCATTAATCACTGATAACATTACTGCTGAGCAGTAAAAGCGTTTAAAACGTCGCCTATGGCCAATTTTCGGTGTGATCGTTTTTTTTTGCGGGTGTGCAATTTTAAGGCTTGACATGTTTGGTGTATATTTACCCGACGTGACCCCGTCTTTTATATTTTTACCAAAAATATGGGGAAAAATAAATGTTTGACATAACAGGGGAAACATTTTTTTTCTTGACATTTATGGTACTTTTTTCATTATACAGTAAAAAATAAAAATAAAAATGTTAACATAAACTGCAAGGCTAAAGTCCGGTCATGCTGACTCGTGACATTTTTGACTGACTGGTGAGACACCCTAACATTTTCCAAGCCCTGGTGACTATGCATATCGAGGATGTGGCCATGACGCTCTGGGCTCATAGGCAGTAGGTTGAAGTGGGTGTCATTCGTCCTGGAAGAGGAACAGCCCTGGACAATGGAGCTGTGAGTCTGCTGGGGACCTCAGTGGGGAAGTAGGTGAGTATTGCAGCAAGAGTTGCTTTATTATCAATATATGTTGTTGTGCTTTTTATTTAAACTGACATTGAGACATGGAGTTTGCTTATAATAAAAGTTTTCTTTGTCATTTGTCAAAGCGTCATTTGTCTTGTGTCCTGTGTGGTCCTATCGCACCAGACTTCTCTCCACATTGCACCCACCAGTCTTTTATCAACCAGTGGCTGATTGATCAAAACTGGTGGTAATGGACCACAGAAATTTGTTGTGAACTGGCCATAATGGTCTTTGAAAAGGCAAAGGAAGGATTGCACACCCTGCTTGTCTTCACTTCTCCAGTAGCGTGTATATGTATAGATATATATATATATATATATATATCAGATATATATATCTGATAAATGGGAATCCAGTGCTGTGTAGAGAACATATTTTTTTCTCTCTGTAATGTATATATGTAAATTGCTCATATGGGGGTACAGCAAGAACATTCAGTGACATAGCCATGTATCCCAGCATCAGCCATGTGATGGAATGTTGCTAGGGTGACAGATACTCCCTAACATGGAGATGGCCCCATGGGACTCTGTGTCATGTTATGTACCGCGTCATTCTGGATATCCCAGTGCATTAAAAATTCCCCTGGGTATAAATTGTTGGAGACATTGTCATACTGCAGAGTAGTACATTTCTGATTAAAAGAACGGCTTGGATTTTATGGAGATTGAATTGTTGCAGGACATTTCTTCCAGCAATGTGTGCGACAGGAAGACTCGGCTTGAACAATGTGCGTTGCATGTTGGTAAGCGGTGTGTTTGTCCTATTACTGAGCAGTTGGTGCCCTTCAAACAACTGTCACACAGAGGTCAGCATGCTGGGTAAAACTGTAGGACAGCCAAGCAAATGATAGTCGGCTCAGTTCTGTGCCAAGAATGCTTTGCTTGCTTCTCTGCTACCCAAATAGTATTTTACATCACTCTGTAATCGATGAAAAGAACTATTTTTGTCAAGTGGCTTTATGGCTCATCTTATGTCCTATTTGGAGGTTTAGTGTTTCAGATATGCTATGCACCTTTATCATATAGAGCAGGGGTAGGTAAACACCGGCCCTCCAGCTGTGGTGCAACTACAAACCCCACTAGGCATCGCTGACTCTAACAGCCACAGACATGACTCCCAGAGGCAGATGCATGATGGGATTTGTAGATTCACCACAGCTGGAGGGCCAGAGTTTGCCTACTCCTGACATAGGCCAATGTGCAAGATGGCAGCATCCACATACAGGACAAAACTGGCTTCCTCAATATAGCTGCAGAAAATGAAGGTCTCCTGTGTACCCTACACTACATCACACCATTTATTTAGCCCTGTTACCAAACACCTTTGACGCCATTGATATGCACAGCATCATAACGCTAGTTTAAGAGGGAATTTACACATTTTGGTGTGCTGGAGAAGCCATGCCATCATACTGCATGATGAAGTGTAATTTGACTTCAGATTTGAAGGCTTTAGGCCTCATTCACACACAACGCAAGAGCAAAATTGTATATTGCGAATGTAGGTGCATGCGCGTATTTGTCAAAGCGCTATAAGCAATCCCAGAATGCGTAATTCGTAATAGAAATTTTAATGAACTCTGTGCGTACACGCAGAAATACGCTGCCCGGACGCATCTCGGGTCCATTCTGTTTTTGCGCATTTTTACACTACGCAAATATACACCTCCATACGCAGCTATGTGTATGGAGCCATTTATTTGCATGTGCTGCATATGGTACAATGCGCATATACGCAGCAATTGCTAATAAATTCTTTAGTGGGGGGGGCAGACTCTACTCCTAGTCTACTCCTTGACTTCCCTTCCTCCTGCCTAGACATGCAAACCTTACACTTACATTAAGTTTCAATGGAAGCACAGAAAGTAAGCCACTGCTATGTCAAAAGTGTTTTGTTTTGGATAGAGTGGAAAAGGCTAAAGATTCTGTTAGGATTTTATTGCTGTGTGTCCCTATTGGAGCACCCCCTCCCATTGGGATGGTGGGAAATCTCTGCAGTGGGGAAACATTCACAGAAAAAAAAAAAAAATTTTTTTTTGTAGGGTCTGATGAGAGGTTTAACCTTGTATAATTGCATGAATAACCAGCAGCTAGAGCAGCCATACTAATTACCCCTCACGATCCCTCCAATTTGATCATTTCCCTATACATTCTGTTTAATAGTACTTTGAAACCTTCAAACAAGTTATTTTTTTATGATACAAGAGTCAAATAAAATTGATTCTGGGCTATATGACTTCTGCCTTTGTTGCTTTCTTCCTTGCACACACAGTCAGAGATGTGGTACAGGTGAAAGTGAGACTTAAAGATGAATTGGAAATGTTCTGAGTGTGAGAAGGGAAGGCGAGGGCCATGGTGTCTGTTTATCGTTGGATGTCAGTTAGTGGTCTAGAAGTAAATGAAGGAAGGTGATTAACCCAAGCTTTTGGGATCCCTTTGGAAGACCTAGAAAGAATGGTGTGGGAGAGGAAGAAGCAGCATTGAAGAAGACCTTGAAAGAACTATGGGAAAAACCATGAGAAATTTGCATCTTGAGTGCCAAGGGGAAACCGTGTGCAATACAGAGGAGGGGTCAAGCAAGAGAAGAAGAAAAAGGCACATTTAGATGTGACTGCATAGAGGTCACTGGTCACTTTTGTGGATACCATTTCTGTTAAATGTGCTGGGTGCAAAGAAGTGAGTTAGATGTGAGGAAGAGAGTCACTGTAGTTAGACACATGAGGAGTTCAGTTTATCCCTGTCCCCATGCCTTTGTGTTGGTCCTTAAAGCCCAACTCCAGGGAAAATAAAAGTTTCCCCTTGCAGTGGAGTTGTTTAGGCCCAGGGGGCAGGAAAAATCTGTTTGCTTACCTGATCTTGGCTCCCCGTTTTCCCCTCCGCTCCAGCTGTGGTCTGTCCTCAACCTCCTTGCATACAATGCAGGGCTATGGAGCTTGGATTGTACGTGATGACATCAGCGCTTCTTAGACCGACACAGAGAAGGGTAGAAGAGGCTGCACAGACCAGTTTCTCAGCCGGGCAGGAGGGGGAAATCAGGTAAATAAAATGCTTTTTCCTGTCCCCTAGGCACTGCAAGGGAGATGGCTGTGACCGTGATGGTTAAATTCACTGCGGCATAGGGTTGTTTTTCTTCTTAAAAAAAAAACACACACACACACACACACACACACACACACACACACACTGTTGGGTAGAGGTTGCATAGATTGATTTAGTGAGTGACCTGGGATTTAATTGTTGATGTCATTGATTTGCTTGTGTCTATGTGTCCTATTTGCCTTTTTTTTCTTTTTTTTAACTTTTTTTTATCACATGGGCAGGGCTTGAAAATTAACTCATCCAGAGGACGCCGGTGCCGGATGAGTCGCAGCACACGCCGGTTTCAATAGTTACCAGCATGCACTGTGTCCGGCTTCTAACAACAAGACGCTGGGCCGCTAGCTGGCTCCGCCCCCGTCCACCAGCGAGAGCGCCGTGTGGAACACGGGGGCCTTTCCTGTTAACCAGCAGGGACAGACGTGTGCACTCATGTCACGGCCTCGCACCCGGCACGTGTGCAGAACGGGACAGAGGACCTCCTGAAACTGTCGGGCGTTCGGTCCATGACTGAGCGCCTGACTTTTCAGAGGGGGGTGACACCAAAATTACAGTCATTTTGGTGTCACCCCTCCAATGGTGTCCCCCGGGTGCGGGCCGCACCCCCCTTGTGACGCCACTGATCTGGATGTCATAACAGGCTGTTATCTAATACAAAGGCAACAAAAGCAACATCATAAATCAACTTGGAACGTGTGTTGGTGCTCATGGCAACAGTAAATATTGGCAAATAAACATTATGTAATGTATTGTGGACAGTAAATAAGTATACTATGGTGTATGGCAGTGGTCCCCAACCTTTTTATCGCCGCGGACCGGTCAACGTTTGATAATTTTACCGTGGCCCACAGCAACCTGAGATGACATGTGGGGCACAGGATGCAGAAATGGAAAGAGTGTACAGTGAAATTAACAAAAATATTACAGACCAAAAAGAGAAGAAGAAAAAAAAAAAGATTAATCTGTATGGCAGAACCCAGAGCTGCCCCGTGATTGTGGGCCCACTGGTAGTGCACACCAAAAACTGCTCAAAAAACTTTATTACATACAGATTATCATTTTTTTTTCTTTTTCTCTTTTTGGTCTGTAATATTTTTTTATTCCATTACATGTTTAATGCTGCTGGCTTTATTATGCATTATTCTCTGTTTTTAGTCTTTAATATTATGGCCGCTGTGGTTGCTAAGAAACGCTTATGGAAACTTTCCCCACCGCTAGAGCTAGATGCCACGGTCCTCTGTCCCGGTCTGCGCACGCGCCGGGTGACAGAGGCTGTGACTTGAGTGCACACTTCTGCCATCGCTGGTTAACAAGAAAGGCCCTGCGTTCCACGCGGCGCACTCGCTGGTAGACAGGGGCGGAGCCAGCTGGCAGCCCAGCGTCTTGTCAGCAGCCGGACACAGCGTGCGTTGGTTACTATTTAAACCGCTGTGACTCATCCGGCACTGCTGTCCTCTCGTCAGACATTAATTTTCAAGCCCTGTAAATTACAAGGCTATAGTCCGGTCATGCTGACTGGTGAAATCTTTGACTGACTGGTGAAACACCTTAAGGCTGGGTTCACACCTAGGCGTATTGAATATGCGCGTTTGTCGCACGTATCGCGGCGCGTGTTTTTACCGCGATTCGCGGTAAAAAAAACTGCGCAACAAACACGCGTTTCCGAGGGCTACTTGGCTGTATGCCAATGGAACGCCCGACCAAAACTCCCCAAAGAAGTACACTTCTTTGGGCGTAGGGCGGTTTCCCGCGCGTTCGTACTCGCGGAAAAACGCCCAGATGGGAATCATGCACATTGAAAATAATGGCATTTCCCTGTTTTAGCGTTTTTTCCGCGAGTACGAACGCGCGGAAAAACGCCCAGGTGGGAACCGGGCCTTACATTTTTCAAGCCCTGCACAAAGGTAATTGAAAAGAGATATTTAGGGAGATATTTAGTTTAAGTAACTGCTTTTCACTGAGAATGAAAATGTCACGTTTGTTATGTTGTCGCCAGTAATCATACAGAACCTACTAAGTTCAATAGCGTAATTTGGTGCATGCCTTTGTTTTCATGCTAGTACTTTCACATTCATGTTTAGTATTCTACTGTGTTTAGGAAAAATAACTTTGTTGATATGTGGGATTAACCAATAACTTGTGAATCTTAAATATTGCTAGACTTCTGGTGTTTACACATGTATTGTTTCTGTATTTCAGATCATTCCAGTATGGGAGAACAAGTCATGTGGCTCGTCCCGCAGTTTAGTTCGAAAAATTGGATCACAACTGCCTCTGAAGCCATGTCCAAGAGCATGTTTTGAGGTACTGTTTTTGGAGTTACATCTAAAATGTATGTATTGTAGAGTTTAGTACAGAATGTTCGATCCTTATTGTTGTTAGTGCAGCAATAAAGGTTAGGTTAGAGCAATTTAATAGCATAAATCAAAGCTAACCAATTTTATTTAACCTGCTTATGTCAGAACTATTGAGGCTAAAAGAATTGGTTCTGGACAAAAGCTTTTTCAGAAATTCTTGGAATCTTATACCACACATTTCTCAGCTAGTAAATCATGAGAAATACCATCAAAAAGATACAAAACAGCCAGGAAGTTATGTTCTCCGGTTATGGATGGTGAGAAGTGCCATCAGCAAGATAAGGACTGATCTTGAGCTAGGCTGTGTTAGAATCACACATATTGCCTAACAAAAAGGGTCTTTGATTAATTTCTTGTTATGACTGAGAAAAAGAAAAATAATGAGCGCGTTATAAAGTTGCCTTAGATACAGTTATTATTGAAAGAATTTGTATTATTGCATTATTAGTATGGCATGAAGCATAGACATACTTAATTGAATAATTTTAGATACATATATATTTTCTTGTGTATGTGTATATATATATGTATATGTATATATATATATATATATATGTGTGTATATATATATGTTCTTCTAATATTCACCCTATATTCATTATATATTGTGTGGTTATACTTATTGAAACATATTAGCATATAGTATCAGTTTGATGTCTTTAAGTACAAATAATTAGGTTGGGTATAATGTTGTATCAGTGAAGGATTTTAAGGTAACCAATGTGTCAGCAAATTGCTTCAATCATAAGGGATAATGTTGGAATTTTAAAAGAAAAATCCAGAATCAATTTTAGTCCAACAGTGCCCTCTTCCGGTAGTTACAGAGACCAGATCGCGCCCCTCTGGCATCATAATTAAAGGTAAAGATAAGCAAACCAGGCCCACATTTTTGGGTGATAAAAAGTTAGGAGAAGAGTATACAAGAAGGTTTTTAGACACTGAAAAAGGAGGACACACACATAAGAGGGGGAGATTTGAAGCTGATTGACGGGCTGTCCAGGGGAACCGACACAAAAGCTGACATCTCTCAGACAAAAGATTTAACACTTTTTAGTAAAGTATCATTTCTATTTATCTGTAGGCAATTGAATAGCCATATACGTCTGACCTAGGCCATTTGGTCCTAGTAGCATCAAGATTTGAGTAGATGATTCTAACTGCAGTATGAACAATCTCTTTTCCAATCTTGGGAGAGAAATCTACATATAAGTATAATCTCTTTGAAACTGATTTCAGTTTCTAGTTAATGATGTGGTTGTGATGTATACTTAAAATTAAAATAATTTAGTGGAAGTTTGTTTTTGCCTTAAATAGAAACTTGGCAAATTGCCAGTTCTGTGCATGATATAACAAGTTAGTTCTTGCGCAGTATAAATTTTGAGCTGTTGAATATCTGTTGTCTGAGAGAGATCACGTGTCAAATCTGTACATTATGTTGTTACATTCTGCTGAGCTAATAATACGCTACTAATTGCATTCCAGGTGTTACTTCGTTTTGTTTCATTTATAGTTGAAAATATCCAGTGGTTTCATTTTTCTCTATCTGTGTTGATCAATATTATTGAAACTTTTGATCCAATTTGATTTTTTTGTGTCTCACCAATCATCTTTTTATTATCATTTTGCACTGATTTTTAGTTAATAAATATATATTTTTGCACACAATTGCACTCATTTTGTCTTCAGGTTAGCACAAATAAATGAACTTGAGTTATTTTTGTTGATTAGTGAAAATAAGTTGGGAATCTCCTTAATTCCAGATCCTGGCCTATTTTCATAGATAGAGAACTGTTTATTTTATCAGAGTAAACATTCTGACACTATATTTTACCACTAAAAAGCAACTGTGTCCTCTCAGAAAAGTAAGTTATTGGTGTAGTGCAGGGGTAGGCAACCTTGACTCTCCAGCTGTGCTGAAACTACAAATCCCATAAGGCATTGCAAGCCACAGACATGACTCCCAGAGGCAGAAGCATGATGGGATTTGTAGTTTCAGCACAGCTGGAGAGCCAAGGTTGCCTACCCCTGGTGTAGTGAAAAGAGGTAGGTACTTGGGTACTAAATAGAAATCATTGTAGGTGGTCTACCCCTGCATTGCAAGGGTTAACTGCTCATTTTTCTCTGGGGGAGCAAATATAGAAGACACTGGTATGTCCCTCAATGTCTTCATGTCTAATGGACTGCATTAGATGTGATGACGTTATGTGTCCTTAGACTGCCAGAGCCCAGGGAAGAAGAGACTGCAGAGACAAGTCTAGCAGGCAGGCTAAGCTGAGGGTCGGGCGAGTAAATCTATATTTTTGCTTCCTAGACAAAACGAGCAGTTAACTTTTTCAGTACAGGGGTAGCCCCACCGCAAGGGATAATTTTTATTTTAAATCCTGAAGTTCCACTTTGATAAACTTATGGTTAATCAGTCTAGGTAATCTTCTATATTAATTTACTTATAAAGCATGTATATATAGAAAGCACAAAATGTTGCTTCTGTGCACATTCATTTGGAATACATAGAAAGGTTTAGTATTGTACAGATCACCTAGTGCATGTGAATGATAACTCATCTGTAGAGTCCCATATGTATTGTAGTGGTGTATTTTCTTTGGCGGGGGGGGTTTTAGTCTCATCCTGTCCTTATTGGTCTTGGTCACAACTAAAGTGGGATTGTGCTTTACTTGGTAAGGGACTGTTGCCATGTGGGTGTGGAGGTTGCTGACCAGATAATGACGTAAGTGATGCAGCTTTTGCAATTTGTAGACAAAACACCCATAAGCAGGATTTTATGTTTGTGTGCCCAATGAGGATATTTCTTATATTTCTTCTCACTTCCTATCTTTTAAACTTGGAAATATGGGAGCTGGCATGAACTTGTTTCTGGGGGTACTTGCTTTGGACCGGTCTTTACCTCTGCTTTGTTAATAGTTGAAATGCTTACTTGGAACAAGCAAGTGCATATTGGGTGCCCTGCAGATACTGCACAAAAGGTAGATGCAATTGTCAGCAATGGCAGCTTCCATATTTCTATCCCAAATGGCTCATGTTAACCATGAATATTATGACATTATTGACATGTAATTTGATGTGTAACTCTTACGTCTCTTTAGGCCCTTCCGAGTGCTTCTGACCTGTTTTTCAGTGATGCACCTCTTGTACCCACATTAGCAGACATTAAGTGGATTGCAGCAGATGACGATGAAACCTATGCAAGAGTCAGGTATTTCTTATTCTTTTTCATCTTTAAGGCCCCGTTCACACCAGGGCGGCAGCACAATTTTTGAAAAAGCGTTTTTTGGCGTTCTTAATCGCATTTCAGTGCCGCAACGCAATTAAAAATGCACAAGAGCGCGCTAATCAGCGCGTTTTCCATATAGATTTCAAAGAAAAACCCGCTGATCAGCACGACAAAAGTAGCTTAGGCATCATTTTGGGCAACAGGCATTTCGGATCGTGGGGATCCGTGCCCTTGAATGAACGGTCCCCATAGGAATGTATGGGATTGTTCATGTAGTCGTTTCAGCGTGGAAAAATCCATGTGAACAGGGCCTATATTAGTCTCCGGGCGGGAGGAGTTGAGCGGGGACAAAGCAGGCTGCTATAGACCACTTGTACATAAAGCGGGCTGCCCCGCTCTACATTTAGCCCTACTTGCCCGCAGCAGGGCTAAATGTAGAAAAAAATCCACCCACCCGGTGCCTGGAACTGCATGTCGTGGGCGTCGGGCGATAGGAATTCCCCATCCCTGGTCTGGCATACAGGGTACTAGTTTCCTGGAAAACTGCACTATATTTTTGTGTAAGAATCAAAAAGAATTGTTGGGGAAAACTGCTGCTTTTACCAACACGTTAGCAAGTAACTCTGTTTCTAAACCAACAGTTGAATCCTGTGCGTGATACTTTTTATGTTGCACTAACTGTTATTTTTTCAGGATCTGTTTTGAGGGACTGATAGTGCAAATAAAAGAAGTATCACAGATGGGACTTAAAGGAGAACTATGGGTTCAGTGCTTCTCCCCATAGTTCTCCTAAGTGTAACGGGAGGACACAAGCTAGCATCCTCCCGTCACCGAAAGCTCAGTATACCGCGAGCTATAGTGAGACGCCGCAGCCAGGACGGATCCCGACATTACTGTCGAGATCCACCCAGCTGGGTGAGTGACAGCTGGCTCTGCCTATCTAGAGGCAGAGCCCCCTCCCCCGTACATTCCGCCAGTCATCGCTGGAGGATCGGACAGGGGAGGGGGGGATCCTATGTGACAGTCACGGCTCTCTGCAGGGACAGGATCGAGAAGTGAGCGAGCGCCGGTATGTGTTCACTCATTTTTTTTTTTTTTTTTTTAGCATGTTGCTAAACCAAAAAAAAAAGATTGGGTATAAAATGCATGCACATAGAGCAGCAGCCTTGCGCAGCTTGTAAATATGGCCAGATAGTGGGCTGTTCTAACAGGCAAAGGCTCCTACACATATGGATAGTGTTGTAGCATGCTGCTACCTTCACACATTCCTAGTGAACCATCACACTGATGCACTGCCTCACTGGCCAGTAGCATTGTACAGGAGGCAGGAAGGAGTGGGAAACCTCCATCATTATCAGGGACTGCCAGAGCTTTACCTGTCAAAGGCCAGACAATCAGCTGCAAGGGCAGATCTTTAGATGCTGCTCTAGGTATGTTTAGGTGGAAAAAAAAAACAGATCGTACATTAAAACAGGGATGTACAAATCCCAGGAGCTCCGTGAACTCCTTACAAATGACAGCTGCCTCCTAATTTTTACATTTTTCTCTACTCTAGACTTGGAGCTCAAAAGTATCTGTACATGTATTGAGTACGTGCCTGGTATCTGAACATCCCTAGTGTGTATATAATATATAAAGTGTATATAATATTTAAAGTGAAGAATGAACACAATACTAAATATGTGTGTTTACACAAAATCAATAAATGGTTGTCCACAGTTGCTAGCCATGTCGGTAATATATACAGTACCTGGTCCAGGTTCTGCCTGAATGAAGTGAATGTTTGTGCTTTCTGTGAGCTGCTCTTAGTTGTAGGATGTCCATGTTCTGTTTTGGAATATTTGGCATTTATATGAGGATTATCTGGTGCAAATGTTCTTTTTTGTTGTGTGCATGTAGGAGTGACTCTAGGCCCCTGAAGCACAAATGGAGACCAAGCCCACTTTTAGTAATGCACAGAAATTCATCCGTCCCCAATCTGAAACTGAAAGAGGAGAAAATGTTTTCTCTGAAGAAACCAGGCACGTCTTTAAACCGGTCTACAGATTTGCAAGACGAGCTGAGTCTCCTAAGAAGTCAGATTGCTAGACTAGTTTCTGGAAATGCAGGTATTGTTGAGCTACACATGCATTACAGTAATCCTCCCTCTTGTAATGAAGTCTTGCTGGACTTAAACTCAGTAGACGCAATGTTTTACTGACTTTTTCTTTTGCAGATTTGGAGTGTTTGTAATTCCCCAGCTGATTTTGGGGTAATTTAGGTATTTTTTTGCCATACCTTTTTATTTGTGTGAAACTACTGGTTCAGCAGTGGTTAAAATACATCGAAGCCTGATCACTAAAATGTTCTTAAAGTTTTAACCTGTTCTACTTCCGAATCTTGTTTTCAGCCTTTTGAAAACTGCAGCATTAATTAAGATAATACTTTGTAATCCTGTCACTAAGGTTATTTTTCAAGCATTTGCTGTTATGGGGTGACAACAGTCTCCTAATTGTGCTTCTGTGTTGTCACTCTGTCACATGCTCAACAAGCCCCTTTTTTCAGAGGCTAGGGCTATATGCTGCTTGAAACTGCCCTTACATACAGAAGTGGCCTAACGGCAAGGAATGCATTTTAGTTTTTTCATGGCGTGCTGAGTGGATGGCATAAATCTACATTTGTGTAACATTCATAGAGAGACATAGCTTTTGATTGTAGAACTATCAGAACCAGTGCATTATGCTGTCCGTTTGCCGGAGTAGGAAGCTAGGTAAACAAAAACTTAACAGGCTGCAGAGCCCTGGATATTTAGATACTGAGATTGATCTATGATGGAAATCTTGCTGTCTAGCCCTTTCTACCGTGTTTCCCCGAAAATAAGACGGTGTCTTTTATATTTTTTTTTCTACGAAAAAAGACACTAGGTCTTATTTTCGGGGTAGGTCTTATATTACAGAAATCCCTGAAGATAGTGCTGGGTCTTATTTTCGGGGTAGGTCTTACTTTCGGGGAAACATGGTATGTTCTACTTCTCCACCTTTTTTGTACCTCTTCCTTTTATATGTATCTCACACACACACACTTCCCTCTGCTTTTATTTACCATTGCCATGTTTCCAGTGGTCGACCCTCATGTTGTTGTGTTTTTTTTTCTTTTTTTGTGAAGCTGAAGTTTCTGTGCCGCTAACACATTCTGGACCATACTGCGCAGTTGTAGACATTTTTAACTATACTGTGCAGGTGTTACCAGTTTTCTGTACTGCGAAACCAAGACCTTTCTCCTGTTCCTAGAGACACTATCCATGCGCACACCCTCTGGAAGCCCGTGCCTTTTAGGTGATGTAGTCTCCTTTTCAGCCTCCCCAGTGATTGGTGGAGCCTTATTAGAGCTGTAAACCTTTTTTTTTTTATACAGACTAGGGATGCACCCATACTGAGTATTTGGGGCGAGTACTCGTAATTACCCAATGGCTCCGATACCGGAATTTCCGGTCAGAGGAAGATTTCCTCTGACCGGCAGTGCCGTAAGGGAACATGGAGCCGGCTTCCCGGGCAATCAGGACTCCCGGCTTCCTGATTGGCTCCCCAGCCAAACAGCATTGAGCCGGCCGACTTCTAAATCGGTCAAGAGCTCACTAACTTAATCGCGTGGAGGGTTTCTGGTTCCATCAGATCAGTTCAGACATATCAGTCAATTAAATGATCGTATCGATGTGAGTTACGCAACAACAATCATTGTTTTTTGAAGTTGTACAAAGCAGTTGTTGCTGGCCACACAAAATATCTTCGTCTTGGTACTGATGTCAGACTTCTTGTCTTTCAGCAACTTCAGGCTCAACAGAATCTTTACCTGGCAACTTGGAAACAAGTACCCCTTTTGCTGACTTTGCACCCACTTATCAGTCAACCACATCATTCGTAATTAGTGACATTACCGAAGAGGATGAGCTGGATGTGTCAGAATATTCCACTTCTTCAATAATGGAATCTTCCTTTACTCACCAGCGGCAAATAGAGGCCAACATGTCTGATGATGAAGACTCGGTTTGTCTCTCAAAGTCCAACAGTTTTGCGGATATGATGGGAATCCTTAAGGATATTCATAAAATGAAAACAAGCAGAGATTGGTAAATTCTATGAGCTATTTATTCACATTCCTGAAGGGTCAGCATCCCTGTTCTGAAATGGCACATTGTGGCCTGAGTTTCCTCCACTGAAGGGTTTTCCTTTCACAAATTGTAAAAAGGAGGTAGTCAACCCCATTCATAACATGCCTTAGCTATTGACGGGTATTAAAACAACCGTTTATAAATGGGGTACGTTGTTTGAAAATATCAGGAGAATAATGTGCTGGTGATATGACTAACCGTTTAAATGCAAGCCATTATCATTTTCACTTGAACCCCCTTAATATGTCCATGTGAGGAGGTGGATATCTGAAATCTAGTGTCGAGATTGTACAGCCTAACCTCAGTAGGCAGGTCTATCTGTGGATGGAATGATTCTTTTACTGTATGTTATGGTTATTTTGGCACTAATATTTGTGCTTTGTTTCTGTGCAGGTCTAATAGAAATCAGTGTCTTCACAAAGAAGAAGATCCTATCAATCTTATTTCCGAGGTCCTTAGGCAAAAATTTGCACTTTGTGACGACGATGACAGAAAGAACATTTAACAAAGTTCATAAAATGTATTTTTTTTCCATGTAGTAAAATTCTGCAAAGGTCAATTATTTTGTTCTAAACTGAGGCAAGAGTTCAAGCTATAATTGTGTTTTATTACATTTACATGAGCTTCGTATAGGTGGAAAATAAACCACTTGAACAGTTTTGTCAATTAACAGATGGCTGCTACACCGTGATAGAGACCTGCATAATAGACTCTTATATAGGACACCACACAGCCATATGCTAAATAGCGAATTGTTAGAACTACAGATTTCTGAACAGCTAAAGATAAGAGTGTGACTGATGCCCTGTGTTATGAATGCAAATCTTAATTATGCCATTTCCACCGGTTTTAAATGCTCTATTTTAGATCTAAGGATGAATAATTTCCATTTGCTACAGTTATGGTTGTGAAATGTTTTAAGTACTCTTGTCTTGAAATTTTACAGCAGGTTCTATATAGCACACTAAGGCATTCAAGCTTTTGGTTGTTCTGGTCTGAAATTCCTATTACAGATTTAATGTGTACTGTAGACTTTATTCATTTTGCAGACTTTGGATGCTGGATGGATTAATACTGCAGGCAGCTAAGTATTAAAACATAGGGGGGGAGTTATGAAAACTGGAGCAGACAAAGTCTCGAGCCGTTGCCCATAGTAACCAATCCGCTTCTTTCATTCTCAAAGCTTAACTCAAACTGAAGAGAGAAGCTGATTGGTTACTATGGACAACTGCTTCAGATTCTGTCTGCTCCAGTTTGACTAAATTCCCCTTTAGAGAATGTATGTCTGGAAATGGCACAAACTTAATCTGTTCTGAATTGCGTTGTAACTGTTGATTTTTATATCAAAGGGTAGTTTTTCTGCTGCATTTCGACCTGCTTTGCGTTGCATTTGTTTGCACACAGTATGTCCTATTAAGGTGTGTTTGAGCTGCAGGATAATCGGTTTAAATGCAACAAACCCAGCTGCATGC
The DNA here is from genome assembly GCF_000935625.1 of Nanorana parkeri. Lineage (NCBI taxonomy): Eukaryota > Metazoa > Chordata > Amphibia > Anura > Dicroglossidae > Nanorana > Nanorana parkeri. The sequence continues at coordinate 472,617 of NW_017306584.1, forward strand.
ATTTGAAGGGAAAATGCACGGTTTGACTAGAACACCTGTCAACATGAACCCTTAAGCAGCCAGCTTTTATGGGAAAGGTGGGTTATTTTCTCAGTGATTTATAGAACATTTAGGAGAACTGTTACAACTTACAGTATATGGTTTAATTTATTTTCCATTTGGAAGGACAGTATCACTGAAAGCATACCATATTTCAGTTTTATGTGGATGCTAGCTGATTTAAGTCACTTATGACTGGAGAATTATGTGGGTAGGAGATATGCATTTTCCATTTCCCAGTTTTTCTTACCAGCGTCATTGCATATTAAAAGGTAGTCTCTCTCTATCATTGTCCTTTTTTTAATGCCACATTACTGACCCTATTTCTAGATTCGTGTATCTTTAATTACAAATAGAAATGTATAATCGTAATATATATGGACAGCTTTTCAGCTCTCATCCATATTCCATCCTCCTGTCTCTTACAAAGATCTCTGTAGGTACATGCTCTGCCATCCATAATAGACAGCCTGTTAAAAGCCCAACACATTATAATAGGCACTTAAAGCCTATTACACCTTACTTTTTTGTATTTTCCTTTCCAGCTTGCCTGATTTGTTCATCGGCATTAGTGGGCGCTGATGAAGTGGTACCTTAGGGAAGTGATATAATTATTTCCTCACAGGAAGTTCCTTTTTTTTTGGATTTTTTTTTTTTTCTTGTCAGAAGCAGGTTATATAATAGGTCAGTTCTGTCCCCAGCTAGTCATCCCTTTCACCTGCTCTTGTTTAAAGCCAATTGTTACTTATGTAAAAGAAATATGTAGGTGTCAGCGAATACAGGACTGGCAGGAGTCACACTGTTCTGTGCAGTGATGGTCTCTGCCCCCCAGTTCATATATTTTGGGGCATAATGCTATACTAAGAGGGAGGTGTGGGAAGCCTAAAAGAAAAACGAAGGAGCTGGATGGAAAATTTGGGGGCCAACAACGATAACAGTCAATCAGCTGCTATGACTATTTGGCTATTCTGAGAGCAGCACACCCACTGCTGTCAGAATACAAAGGGCACAGAGGGAGATTCATCCATCCCCCCAAAAAAACAACTTTTTATTTGTATGCATTACACGAGTGTCTAAGTTATACTATCGGTCACCAATCAATGATTCTTTGGGGTTGTTGTTTTTTATCGGTGCAAATTGATTCATTTCTAGTGCACTTGTAGCTGTTCCGGTGCTCATGTGATTGCATAGAACAATAACGCTTAATGTTATGCCGGACCTTTAGAAAATCACAAAACAAAGGTTTATTTAATAATTGAAACTTTTTTTTGATAGCTTTCACAGAATTTTCAATTACAAGAACCTGTAGCTTGCTACACCCAGGCTTGAGCCAAGTTTATTCTACATTTTGAAAGTTTTTACTAAGATTGCTGCATTAAAGCATGAACTGTATCATTTCATTTCAGTGCATCTGTTTGGCACAGTGTTTGTTTCATGAAGGTTTGCCGTCACATTTTACATGTAACTGTACATGTGTAATCTTTTACATGCCTAATGTAGAATATATTATGCTGTGAACTTATTTTATATTTAATTCAGATGAAGCTATGCGCATTGTACCTAACTCAGGCTGTATGTAAATATTATTGCCCAGTCAACAAGAGAAACCTGCTTGTCGTATGAGTTTATTCAATAAGGCAAAATGCAGTAGTCTATGGCAACTAATCAGAATCAAACGTTTTCTGATCTGCAATCTGATTAGTTGTGATCGGTTAGTGCATTTCACCATTATTGTTTGCACTGCATTACTGCATATGCCTTTTCTTGTCTATAGTGCTGGAAGCAGCATGAATTATGAGTGAATATGATGCTACCAGGACATCTAGCATGGCGTGAATGGAGGCTTTTTAAATGCTACTGTTACATGAATAGGTGCTGTACAGAATACTTGTTTGAAATAAACAACATTTTCAAATAAGAGTGTTTTTTTTTACTGTTTTGGGTCTGCTGTGTATATATATTTATTATTATTATACAGTATTTATATAGCACCAACAGTTTGCGCAGCGCTTATCGCAGAGTGTTTGGGCTGATATGAATGCTTAAACATCCACGTCATCTTTTAGTTGGCGATCCTGTCTGTGTTGCAACTGAAGTTACTAAATAAAGTAGAAGTATCGCCGTAATCGTTTTTTTTGTTTATGCTGGCTGTAGCTGCACGCCACGCTGAAGCCCAATTTATGGGCCTTGCTATGGGGCAGCTAAAGCCAGTGCTCTATTTCCTCTATATGCTGTGTTTCTGTTTTAGAGTAATCTGCCTGTGATCAGGTAATATAGAACACATTCAAGAGGTTCAGTACACAACATTGGTGTACTGTACTTGTGCAGTATTCCCCTTGCTGTCGATGTCTTCACTGGGAAGATGTGCCCTCTCTATTTGTCCTGACACCACAGTGATAGGAAATCCAACATGTTACAGTTGTCACCAGTACAAAAAGTATGCATATATCGTTCAACGGGGAGGTGTTCTGCTGTGGGAATTTCACACTGTAGAGATTTCTTGTTGGTTCCTGCCTCTGGGATAAGAAGTGAAGGGAAATTTCCCCCCACAAAGACCAAAGAAAAAAAAAAAAAACCCTGACATGTTTTAACCATTCCTTACACCCCCAAAAACCAAAAAAAAAAAAAAAAAACCCTGACGTGCTTTAACCATTCCTTACTCTATGCAAAGTCTAAAAAAAAAAAGGCTTTAAATAGTACAAACTTAATTAACTTTACTACCATATCTAAAAACAAGAAGCAATTCACAGTTATGCAAGAAAATTTAGCACAAAGTATTCCATGGTGTGTTTGGCAGACATTCTCTGAGATTGGTAGCAAAGCTAATGTAGACATTTTATATTTTGTCATTAAATTTGTGCTAAAGATAAATGATGCAAGATAAGCGCTAGTATACATGGGTTTTTGTGAAGCATTTTGTCAATGCTGTTAAATGTAGTGTGTTGAATATGGAATTGGAATGTATCAAGCAGGGTTCACTTGCAAATCATTGTTGCTTCACTTTAGTTCATCGCCACATTTTTTTTTTTTTTCTGCCAATCATTTTTTTGTACACATGTTAAAATGCACATTTAGCCCTGAAGATTGCTTAAAATCCCAAAAACATATTTTATGAAAGCAGAATCATAAATGTTAGTTTTCTGTCGTGTGATAATTGTACTACTGTTTTTTGAATGTATAATTATTCTGTGTAAAAAAAATAAATAATAATTTTAGTGCACACAAATGTTATGCCCATTTTCCGGTAAAATATAAAACATGAGGTTGGGTTGAGTAGATAAAGGCCAGATATGTCCAACCTTAAAATTGTGCGAGCCCGTTAAATGGTGAATGGTGTTACAGTTAACAGTGAATAATGGCCCTAGAGGTATTGCTCTTACTCCGGAATGCACCGCAATGTGTCATTTTCATTTTTTTTTTGATCAATTACTGTAGAAATAAAAGCTGTAATTATTATCAGAAAGCTGGCAACGGGGAGAAAAATGAATACATTAAAAAAAGTTATATATTTTTTTAATATAGATAGAATCTACTGGCTGCTATAGTAGCCTGGATTCTGTTTATATGCCGGTGCGGACTCTGAAACAGTACTTAGATCCATGGTAGCAAAAGCAGCTAAAGTATATCTAAAACCAAACCTAATATTTTTATTTTTTTGTTTAATTTTGGATGGAGTAGGGAATGGTTTAAACCGTTGTCTTTTTCACTGAGTGGAGCCCCAGCCCATACTAAAAAGAAGCATGTCTTTTCTGCGCAGGACCACGGAAACAAGCGAGTAGTTATATAAAGTAAGGTACTCCCGTTTCTTGCCACACTCCAAAGACCTGCTGCTAGGTTTATTGGCTTCTGTCTAAAATAGCCCTAGTATATTTGTGTGTTCTCCTTGAGGTCTGGGCCTGGTGTGAATAAATAATATGCAAAGTGCTGCGAAGAATAAATGTATGTAATAGATTCAATGTGTGGCAATCCCAAATTAAAGTGATAGAAGCAGTAGCACACATTGGGTACATGCCAATTTCATAAAGTGCTTTCCCTTTCATAAAGTGGGCACCCAGATGCTGGCCCCCCTCGTAGTTGTTACCCCTACTCATTCACTCATTCACCAAATAACAGTAAAATAAATTAAACCACACCATGTGCCAAAGTTCTTTATTTGAAAAAAAAAATGACAGTTGACAAGTTACAAAAAAAAGAAAAAAATTCCATCAATGTAATCCCCAAGTGCATCATGTTCTCCAGCGATGTAGATCCTCTTCAATCATGGTGCCTGCCGACTTGACCGAAGAAAGAAAATCCCCGACTCCATGTACGATCCTGACGAACAGCGGCTGCAAGTGACAGGCCTGCTTTGGAAGGTAAACAGAGGGGCAGCCCCCCATAACCATCGGGCCAGGGTTGTGGGGAAGAGGCCCTTATCCTCATCAACATAGGAACAAGGTGCTTTGTTGAGGGCATGTGGTCTGGTATGGTACAGGGAAGGAGGTGCACAATCGTCCACTTTCCTGCTCTGCCACGCTGCTGCTCAGATCACAGGAACTCCATGCATTTTGTTTGGCATGGGGTCCCCACTAAAATTCCTACCAGACCTAAAGAGTGTGATATGGGGGCATTGGGGTCCCCATGCTGTAGGGTTTTTTTTTAAACTTTCAAGGTTATCAACATTAGTTGTATATCAATCCTGTGCCGAGCTGAATAAATAGATACAATTAAGTGAAGTGTGTGATATGACGATAAGATATATAAGTATATGCTTTAAAAAATATATACAAAAGAGCATATGAAAACAAAGTCCAATATGCAACAACTATAATCGTGCAAACAAATGCAGGGGATAGTCCACCAGTAGATAGATCCAAACTTCCAAGTAAGCAGCTGCCACAGAATCCTGACAGACTTTCACCTCCACCGAGTGAATGCAAAAATTGGAACAGTGCTCACCTGGGGAGATAGCCTCACAGAACTAGGTCGCAAAGCGCGTTTCCCTTCTTAATAGGGGAGGGAAGCCTGTATGACTGAAGACCAGATAAACTCCTCTCGCAAATAACATCATCATTTCAAAGGGAGACAAAATATAAAGAGGACATAGTGTGTATCGTCCAAAAATACAATTTATTGAATAAAAGCAGGTACTCACAATGTCACAGGTGACAAAAGGCATAAAACAAATATCCAATGGACACCACAGTACAAATCTATGGGTGCAATGGGATTCCTGTCCGGCCGGCTCAGCTGTGAAGAGTGACGTCAAATGCTCAGCCCTACGTACGTTACATCTATGCGTGACTCCTGACAAAGTTATGCATAGACGTAACGTACATAGGGCTGAGCATTCAACGTCACACAGTTCTCTTCTGACAGCAGTCAGTGTTGCAGCTACTGCTTGAACTCCGATGGTGGCAAATAGCAATAGTACTGGACACTGATGTGTTCCATAATAATAACAACAATCACAGTGTCATATTTGCCCCAGTCTCCTGCCGCTCCTGGAGCATTTCTCCAATAATCGTAAGATGCAGGCTAAGGAAGACATGTACACGTGTCTCCACTTCATGGAATGCATATTGTCCCCATGGCCACATCAGCCATAACTGATCCAGCTTACTCCACTTTTCCTGAGTTCTCTGCTAGCAGAACAAATATGGCAACCACAAAAATCAATTTATAACTATCCTTTAAAGTAAGGTGAACATGGAAAGACTACACAGTACAAACACAAACATTTTCCCAACACACAGCCTGCAAAAAAATACTAATAATTGTCGAACAATTTACATTAAAAGGTTATAGTTGCACAACTTTTGCAAAATATGTGGAAGCCGCACTGCAAGGCCCCTCTGTGTAGTGTGGTCCTCACTCCAATACAGGGGTGGCAAACTCAAATTCATCGGGGGGCGCATCAGCAGTATGGTTACCCTCAAAGGGCCGGTTGTATAGGACTATGCATCTACTCTTTATTATCATAAATAGTTGCCTCTGCATTCAGTTGCTACTGGTTTTAATAATAATTTAAGTAATAACTAGCCTTGAAAACAGAAGCCTAGGAAGAATAACAGCAAGCAGATATTCAAATGTACAATTATTGTACAATTTATTAAAACATTTTTTTAGGAACAGTAATTTTTTATTTAATTTTTTTTAAACATACAAATATTGCCAGGCACTGTTTATTACACATATGGCAAACACAAGGCATTAACTTTCTTTCACTTTTCTGACTGGATGTCTGACACTTTGCTTTTTTTTTTACGATAAACTTTAAAATAGCAGCACACAGTTTATTAAGAAGAGGCACAGAACGCAGCCCGCTGGATGTGGGAAATAAACTGCCCAAAAAACTGCCAGCAATCTCTGCCACTATGAACATTCAGTGGCATGCAAAAAAGCCAGCATCGCTGGCTGGAAGGACTGGGGAGGCGGGGTGGAGGTGGAGGCGGGCACCAGAGCGGCATTGTAAGCCGTCATGGCTGCAGAAAGAGAGGAGGTGGAGGCGGAGACAGGGCGGAGACGGAGCGGCACAGTAAGGGGAATATGTAATGCTGCTCAGACTGGCTGCGCCGCTCACTTGCTGAAATCCCAACCTGGCAAAATGAGGTGGCTGCTGTGCGGGCCACATTACAAGGTCCGGCGGGCCGGATTCGTGCTTGCCACCCCTGCTCTTATATAGGAGATCCTCTATTTTGTAGCATATATAGCAATGGATAAATTGAGTGCAGGCAGGGCTGCCATTAGAAATACACCATACCTGACAGGGCCCCCTCCCCACCAACTAAGCAGGGCACAGTGAGATGCTGATTCACGTTCTAATGTGCAGGAGAAATAGAGCAGACATTCTCATTCTCAGGTCAAGAGACTTCTTCCAAACCTTCCTTAAAGTGGAAATAAAGTGGTTGTTAAGAAAACAAAAAAAAAAAAAAAAAGTTGGGGAGGGGCTTACAATAA
>NW_017306584.1:479619-504580 GCF_000935625.1 Nanorana parkeri
GTTTACCATAATGGCTGACTTGCTTGCAAATGACCCCCTCCAGCATTGCTGTCTGCTCTCCCTTCTGTGGCTGGTGCCGCCATCTTCTCGCGTTCTTCTACCGGGTTTGGCATGTTTAGCCTCTGGATTGGCTGGCCGGTATGCTGTAACTCCTGCTCATGGGAGTTTATTTCAGCTGCTGAATTTGTGCACTGAAAAAACTGCTAAAAAGGCAGGTAGGAGCTACATTGGCAGAAGAGGCTCACACAGTCATTGCTATAAAGACCTGCCCATCACCAATGGCAGCTGAAGACCCCAGTGTGTCCCCTCATCAAATCCATCAAACTAAGTGTCAGGGTTTCGTACCCTTCCTTGTCTAATTGAGCTGCAGGTTCAGCTTTTGTGCAGTGTTTCTGACACTGACTGTTGCTCCTAGGCATCCTCTTATGACCAAACCCCGTAAACTTCATCATTCTGAGACTACTAGCAAACTCCTGGCAAGATTTTAAGCCCTCAGGGGCAGGGCCCTCCTTACCATCTTGTCTTGAATTGTATTGTGATTGTAATGTCTTCCTTATATTGTAAAGTGCTGTGCAAACTGTTGGCGCTATATAAATCCTGTATAATAATAATAATAACGTCCTGTCTCACAGGCTGATGCGACTCCAGTTCACTATGTAATCATCAGTCTTTTCACTTGGTTTCTGCCCTTGCATTTGTTCAGACCTACGAAGCTCTCTCTGTTAGTTTCTGTGCTTTGTGTATGATCCTGGCTCTGTCTACTGATCTCCTGGTTCCAGACTCCGGCCATTGTACTCGTTCATCCTGCTCTCTATGTTCTCAGACCAGGTTTGCCTGACTATCTACTTTGGCTTCTGACCCCTGGCTCAGCTCTGGCTACTTCTTGGGTTAACCTATTGTTTTGTTATATTGTTTATTGTCGCTTTCAATAAACTCCTTTATTTTCCAACCTGCACTTTTAGTTTCCATCTGGTTTCTTGGTTCCCTGACACTAAGCAGAAATGGTAACTCCCTGAACTTCCTGCCCAGTTGAAGATCACAAGGATCAGAGCAGAGAAGGGAGAAGGAAGGAGGAGGACAGAGGGGAGCAGGAAAGAGGAGTGTTTTGCCTTGCTCTACTTGCATGTTTGTGGAGACACACACAGCTTACTAGCACATACAAGGGTAGTTCCATAGGACCCTACAAGGGAAAGGGACCACCCTAAAATATGACATCAGGGTCATAGCTCAGGGAACGAACTGATTCTGTAGGAAGCTAAAAGTTTGAAACATCAAGGAGCAGCATCCATTGTAAGTGATCAACATTTGAAATGGCTTAACAACCTTTTGACTTTAATATCACTTTAAGTTCTGTCCCTTGAAGCTTTGTTTGAAAAAAAAGAACAAAGTATGTTCTACATTTGGGGCACATATGTATACTGCCACTGCCCGAGAAATAGTTATTGGTACCTGAGTACCCAATCAGCAGACCAGAGAACTGTCAAACATGAGGGGTGACAAGTCTATGCGAATGCCACATTCAGAAAATAAGGTTTTCAGTGCAGCTCTAGAAAAACATAGGAGCGCTCTCCCTATAGTGTCTGCAGTACACTGACTCTCTTCCTTTGGCTAGTTTATCCATTGTTATGGGTTCTCTTTAACTACTGGTCTTCATTTTCTACATTCACAGCTCCTGCCAGAAGGCATTTAAGATATTGGGTGTGGTTGTATGGCCAACATTCCTCATGAAAGGTTATAACACAAATCTGGTGAGTTGTATGTCTTCCTCTTTATTCCAGCTGCTGTGGTATTAAATAAACCTTGCAAGAGAGAAATGTGGGGGCTCCTATTGCTGCCCTTCTGAAAATGCTAATTGCCTTTCTATTTTTCTTATCCTCTGACTTCAGTACTTGGACCTCTGACTTGGAACAAGATTGACTTGGAACCTCTGACTTGCAATAAAACCGCAGATCAGCAAAGTCTGAGAATCAACATGGCAGCCAGGGAACTTGAAATTCATAGAGGGTTCAACAATGGCAGCCTCCATGTCTCTCATGACATGTTCTCTGGTCTGCTGATTGGGTACTCAGGTACCAATAACTATTTCTCGGGCAGTGGCAGTATACATATGTGCTTTCTCATATTTAAAAGCGATATTGCCTTCCAAATGCAGTTCCATTTGTGATCACCAGAGCGCAGACTAACCTAACCTGCTGCTCAGTCAGGAAATGCTGAACCACTTTCATGAACTTAATTTAAACAAAGGTGGAAATACAAGTTAACAGAATGGTCATTTATAAATAATTTTTAACACATAAATTTCTTGACCAAAGGACCAAAGGCTTCCTAAAAATAAAGCTCCCTTATTGCACACAATTCTAAACCATGGCTGCACATATTTTATATGCCAACTAATCGTTCCATTATTAGAATTACAATTATTTATTTATATAGCCCCTACATATTCCACAGCACTGTACAATCGTTTAGACAAGTAATAAACACTGACAAGCGTCATTGACAGACAGAAACAGTAGGTGAGGAGGATTATAGTTAAAGCTCAATTGAACGTTTAGTTAACATTAGCTAAATACATTCAAGGTGCATCAAAACAAAAGGTGAGCAATGTCTTACAGTTTGTATTATTTACAACGCTTGCATAGCCTAAGTAGAAACTCAGGTCCCCTGCCATCATGGGGCAGAGTGGGACCCTTGCTTTCTGTGGGAAAGTTATGATCCCATTGCAGAGGTCCAACATGTCATTCCTCCTGAGTCAGAGCTCCCCAATCTGCATTAAGAATAGGCTTTGCTGAATGCAGAGATAAAGGTCTGACCCAGTGGAAGGTGTGTCAGGCCTCTGCAGTAAGACTGCTGCTTCCCCGCAGAGACAAAGAGTCTCACTGCAGGTGCTGGCAGAGGACGGACTTTTCTACTAAGACTTTGATAAAGAAAAGGAACTGTAAGACATTAAAAACCTTGCACCTGAAATGTGTTTAGCTGAGGTGTCAACTTGAGGTTCAATTAGATACCTTCCTCAGAGACCATAACATACAGGGGTACAGGTACTCTTAAAATCTAGGACCACAAAGGGACTCATACACTCAGATTGCACACACTACACACACACTTACACATAAAGGTTGAACTTGATGGACCTGTGTCTTTGTTCAACCTCAAATACTATGTAACTATGTAATTGGGCTTCAACTATTAGGACTGCACTTACACTTTAGTGGCAATACCTGTGCATTCATTTCTGAATAACGGTTGATCCATGGACACACAGGGGTGTAGTTATGTAGATTTCCCAGAGCTATTTGTCCTGTGAAACTGCATGTGCAATCGTTCTGTGCAAATGGAGCAAAATGTTATTCGGCTGTTTTCTTTCCAGGTCGAATGTTATCCATTCTTATAGTGTGAATATGGCCTCTAGATGGAGCAGTATTTCCTATGATCCTCAGCTCCATCTTGTGGGCACAATGCAGTATTTTCCTGATTCTGAATGAATAAATAACATTTTTCTGCTTCCTTATATATTCCCATGACAATTATACATTTAACAATCAGCACTTAAAAAATAATTTCCTTGTAATATGCAAGAGAATATGTTTTTTTTCTTTTCTTGGACAGTTGTTTTTTACTAAACACGTCTACTGGAAACATGCTGTTTATGCTCTTTACAGAAGTTTTTATATGAACTGAAAAATGCTGAAGAAAGCTAAACTATAAAACGGCATAACACATTATTATCTTATTATCTGGCTGGTCATAGACACCATAGAATAATTCAAGGGTAGGCAACCTTAGCACTCCACCTTTTGTGGGGCTACAAGTCCCATGAAGCATTGCAAATCTCTGACAGCCACAGGCATGACTATCAGAGGCATGTAGGGGTTTGTAGTTTCAACACAGCTGGAGTGCCAAGGTTGCCTATACCTGGAATAACTGAACACAAACCTCTAAATCAGAATGCTTGGAATGCATATGTATTTCTGTTAATTCTATTGAAGGGGTAAGCACAAAACACACACTGAAGTTACTATGTCACCCTATCGCCCTGATTGAACAAGGCATTGTAAAATGTCTGATCCTAACAAGGACTTCCAATTCAGCCAAAATCAGTTACTGTCCTCTCTATGGGCACCTTTAGTCAAATAATTAGTGATATAATATGCTTTTGGCATTATCAGTGGATAACATACGGTTCCTCCTTCTTATTCTTCATGTTAGAGTGAACTTTTACACATTATAAATGTATGTACTCTCAAGATTTATGGATGAGCAGCATTAAAAGAAAAAAATCTTCCTCAATAGAAGAAAAATACCTAGTAGTTGGGCATTTAGTTCTCTTTGATACTACCATCTGGTGTGCACAACATATTTAATTACAAATAAATCTAAAATATTTCAAAGCTCGACATATTTGTACAAAAACATGCATCAGTTTCCAGTTAACACTTGTTCAGAATACATACAGCCCTCATTGCTTTTTTTCTTATACATACTTCATACTGTATGATGTGCAGTGTCTTTTAACTAAAGCATTCTGTATATGCCAGCAAGTAAATGGTAGACAATGCACCAGGAAATACCTAAGCCCAGCATTACCTCCCACAATGCTTTGTTGCTGTTGGGTGCTCCTGAGCAAAGTAAGTGCAGTGACATCATCAGGCTGGAATGCATGCTTTATCCGGTTGTGTCTGGGGAAGTTATTTCTCTTCTTTGGGACTTTTCTCGCTTAGGAAGGGCCTGTAGGAATGTGTAGGGATAAACTTACAAGAGATAAGCATATTACTTGTGTCAGTAGTTTCGAGTTTGTCCTCCAGACCCAGTATCAGGACAGATTTGAAGATATCCAAAGCAGAGGTAAACCAGCTAATTAGGTGATAAATAACTTTACAAGTATTCTGTCTAGGTTATTCTGTCTTACATTTGTATGAGCAAGAAGCTGGGACAAAATTCACATTACAAGGCACATTACATAGAATAAATGTCTCCCTGACTCCAGTTACTGTCACAACTTTGGTTACTACCTCTTTGTTGGAGTACACCTGTGGTTACTACCTCTTTGTTGGAGTACACCTGTGGGTACTACCTCTGTGTTGCAGTACACCTGTAGTTACTACCTCTTTGTTGTTTCCCAGTGAAAAGTGGAAATGATCAGTTAGGTTGCGCATAGATTTTTCTACATTTTGGAAAATGACTGATCCTGAAATCAGGTGCTTACAATATTGGAGGCACTCATTGCCTTTTAGGTATGCTGCTAAAATCCTAATCACAGCATGGAATAGTATGCAGAGTTGAGGCACTGGATGTGGTGTAGGTTTAGTTCTTGCTTTGCTCTCTAAAATATATGGATTGAGTGCAATGGCTCCACTTAGGCAGCTCCCAGACACTCATAAAACATCCAAAAGATACTTCAAAAATCCCTTCTAAAACCAACTGCTGAGACTCGTTTCTACCTAATCACTTTTACTTTCCAGTACTTCTAAAACATTCGAGTCCAGCACCTTTCAGACCAAGATCTTATAATACGCAGAGACATGATGAAGGGGGGCTTCTAGAACCCCAGAAACACACTGGCTTGTCTTTTATGCTAAATACACTTTGAATAATAAAATATTTGGATTCTGTATGCTTGTTGTGCTGCTTCTTCCCTTACAAACACTAATCATAGCTTGGGGCAATCAGATCAGGTGGGATTGGGCAGTTTGTGGCATGGTAGAGTCACATTGATTTTCTTCTTTAAAACCATCAAGAGATCATGTATTGCTTAGCAACACATTAGAAACACATAATTTCAGAAGTGCATCTATGAGATCTGGAGAATATGTACTGTTTGTCTGTCCTAGAGACCATGTTGGGAAACACCACCAACCATAAACTTGATACCCATAATTAAAATATTTGCAATTCCTACAGGTGTAGACCATAAATAATCTATCAGTAGATTCCAAGCAGCTAAAATTATCTTCAGGATACTTCTTTTAGGCTGACAGTTGGGAATAAATGATTGTTTCTGAGCCTGGCTGATTTTATTTTCCAGATTAGGTCAAATGTCATGCCTGTGGCCAGCAGAAGACACCCTTGGCCAACCTATTTTAAGGAGGAAATGTTAACTGCATTGGAAATGCGACAGCATATACTGTTATGTCTTTTGAGCTGTAGATGGCGCTTTAGGCAATGTTAGTCTCTATGTGCATTCTTATCTATGATACACAGGAAGTTTTTTCTATATATATATGTTTCCTGTACAATGCTCTATACATAGATGTATTATTCTTCTAAGCAAGTAAAACCTTATTCAGCATTCCTAAAGATCTCAGTGCTTCATCTAAACACCTAACCAACAAACTGGACAAGTTAGAATACCTTTTTAAAATTGCAATTGTTGGCCTTGAGATAAACTGTTAGGTGGCACTGAGATTGTAAGGTCACTTGTCAATAGACTGGACTAATTGCAGATTATGAACTAGACTTCTGAACATATACAGCTTCTCAAAGTAGATATCCCACTAAATGACATGTACTTCAGCCTGTAGCTATCTCATGAGAAAGTAAGACCCTTCAACATGACCTATTCCATAAGGTGTCATGGTCTCAATATATTCTAGCAAGGATCCTCTTTAACTGTCAGGTGATATGAATCAGAAAGGTGAAGAGATGCCCATGAGCAAAGTATTCTGTAACTAATAGATTTAATCATGTTGGAGGGCTGAGAAAGACAAGATGGTGGCACCTACACCTGCTTTTTCCTTATTATTTAAGGTAGCAGTGCAATTATGAGCATCAGGTCAATTCAGGTACAGAGGGCAGAGGTAAAACATATTGCTGGTACTTTATGATAAGGGAATTATGAGTTCAGGTTTTCTTTAAAGAACTATGAGGTGAGTGCTTTTCACTCACCTCATAGTTCTAGCCGACCTGTGACAATGAGAACACTTACCGGCGTTCGCTCACCTCTCGATCCTGTCACGGCTCTCTGCCGTGACAGGGGAGGGGCTGGACTCCCCCCCCTCCCCGATCCGCCAGCGCTGACGGGGGAGGGGGCGGGTACAGCTGGCTCTGCCTCTAGATAGGCAGAGCCAGCTGTCAGTCATGCAGCTGGGCGGATCCCTGTATAATTGTTGGGATCCGCAGCAGCTCGCGGTATACTGCGGCGTCTCAGTATACCGCGAGCTACAGCTCGCGGTATACTAAGCCTAGGGTGACGGGAGGACGCTAGTTTGCTTCCTCCCGTTACCCTAAGGAGAACTATGGGGAAAAGCCTTAACCCCATAGTTCTCCTTTAACTACTTCAGACATCAATTTAATCCATATGGACCAGAGCAACATTTACCTGTTTAATTATGGGCTCTTTTCATATGATACCAAATTGATACATATTATTGCTTGGGGAACAAAAAGTCTTTATTTTCATGGCAGTGTCTTCCAAGACTTGTTGATTGTGCCATATATATATAATAATAAAGGCATAAAGTTTTACTAATAACAGTTGTAAAACCACAAAAGTTGCTGATGGTATAAAATACACATTTTTTGGTGTTGCCCAGTTTATCAGCTCAAGTGGTTCCTGGCAGTATTACGCAGCCAGCTACCACAAGTAATCATATGATCAGCAGAGAGTAACATTTTCTTTAGGAATGAATGCATACAGACACACATTAAAAAGGCATAGAAAACAGTATGAAAACATGGATCAATGTGTATTAAAATTAAACACACAAAACTATATGCATTTTCATGCCGCCAAGTGTGAATCCAAGCTTGCTCTTATGCACTTGCATTGCAATGCGCTTTTTTGGGGGTTTTATGACATATCAGGATGTGTTGACATGCCCTGCAATTCCTATTAAAAGCCCTTTTAACGTGTGTTAACTGAAGGAATTGTGGACATGAAATTTTCAATGCATGTCACCTTTATAAATAATGGCACATGTGTTAATGCACATTACAATTCGTACATCAAATCGCATAGGTTGTGAAAAGCAGTAAGTAATAGCAAACCCCATATTTCTCTACTCACTGGTACCCTTTTAGTGCTCACAAGATCCTGAATTGTCTATATATAAACTTATGAATATTACTGTGTACTTGATTTACAAGCTATGCTCCTTAGCTGAAAATATACAGACATGTTAGCGGTCTGGAATTCCTTAATACTGTATAGCTAATGCGTTTTATGTGTTTGTTTTTAAATAGATGATCGGCAACAATGCCCACAGAGGATCTAATCTAACTGAATTTGCAAACAGGAAACAAATTCAATGCCTGGAAGGTAAAGAGCGGCAGCTGGATACTTTTGTATACTAAGCAGGGATATGTGTGCAGGACACAAGCACATTTGTATTATTCTCAGAAATTTCACTTGGCTCTGTAGATAGTGAAGAGAGAAAATGCTGGGCCAGACCATGCAGCAACTCCAGCTCCTAAGACTGCCATGGTTTAAACATGTTGGGTTTATTTAGACGGAGGGTGCAAAGAGCAACAGTGTACAATAATCACAGGCTGACCAATCAGCAATGTGATTCAGAATGGACAGATTGAAGAATTATCCAAAATATTGCCATCACTGCATAACCCGGTTTTTTCACTACTTTATAATGAGATAAATCTATTCATTACTTCAAGATATGAAGGTGACAATGAAAGGTCCTAGATTTCCAATCTAAGTTTAAAGAAAACATAAAAAAACGACTAATTTCAGCCTCCACTGGCACCCTATAGCTGTCAACTCCAAGTTAGTTTAATACAGAGCTGCATTCATTTGTGTCTTTTTTATGTGTCTGGAGGTCAGCTTTGGCTTCAGTGTTTGCCAGTGGGGCCGCCTCTCAGAGTGATGATCCTATAGTAAGGTTTAGGAGGTGGGAGGGGTGTGTACAGGCACTTGACCAAGGACGATAGGTTCATAGTTACATTTCAGAACAGCTGGGGTTTGAGCATCAGGGATGCTAATAAAGGAAGACAAGCTTAATTTGCAGAGTGTGCTATTGGTGCCAGTGGCAGTTTAGCAAAGTATTGTGACATTTCAATAAAGTTCTAACAAAAAAAAGTACAAAGGGTGATGCACTGGGATCAGCACTTCGGCACTGTGCCAGGGCACCGCACACTAGGGGTAGAGGAGTAAGCTGTAATACTTGTCTTATTCCTCGCTCCAGTAGGCTTCCTCCACACAGTGTGACCAGTCCCCCAAAGTCTATTCTTTTTGGTGTTCTGGCCAGCAGTTGAACTTAATGTCATCAAATACAATGTAGGGCCAATACTCCTGCATTGTACATGAGGATGGCACAGGCCCGAGATTTAATGAGCATTCAACCCTTGCAATGCAGGAGTGGGCACCTCAAGGGTATTTCCTTTCATCTTGGTGTTCAGCTTCAAGGTTTTTGAAATTGTGTAAAAATACCAATCCTTTATAATTGCTCTTGTTCAACGTTTTCTTTTATAGTTTGTTTATTTATGATACCTTTTCTACATTTTACTGCCATTTTGTACTTTGTTGTATCCCTTTTGTTTTCAATAAAAACTTTATGTGATGGAAAAATACCAATCCTCTAGCTGTGGTAGGGTCATGTGTCTCTAAGATAGTCAGGGATGCAAGAAAATGACCTAATTGTAAACACTAGAAAAGAACACCAGCATTCATTTGCAAATGTTACATTTGGTTGTGTCTACATTGCAAAGAGTGTCCGCCCTCTTCTGCAGCTCCTGGTGTTGTCCCTGCTGCAGCTCCACCTTCCAGTTCCCATCTGTGGCCTGTCAATAAACCAAATAAGCAGTTATGGGCCACAAACTATGTTGTGGACAATAAGGGTCTGTTTATACCTAAGACATGCGTTAATCACATTGTTCTGTTGACTAATGCATGGTACCACACAACGCACCTACTGTACTTTACAGTCCGTCAAGTGCATTGCATGCACGACGTTTTTCAATTGTACCACAATGCATGGTATTGTGGTAGCACGCGATTGTATTGCAGCCGGGAGGTGCATTTGGGGTGCCATTCAAATGAATGGCAATGCAACACACCTGCCGCACTGTGTGGCATGGTAGGTGCATTGTGCGGTACAGTGCTTTATTCATATGAGAAACTGGGACTGTTATGGAGGACCAGAACAATATTGGCCCTATTGGTGAAACCCTCCACAACAGTTTCGGCTTATCATGTGGCCCTTTGAGAAAAATAATTGCCCTCCCCTGGTCTAGAGTATACTTTCTTATTTACATCAAGCAAATGGTGCTGTACACACTGATGTTTGGTCAACAGTAGTGATGTGCAGTTCGCCTGAGCTCGTCCAAGTCATCGCATAACTATGACTGACAATCTCTTCCCGTCCGTTCCAATCAGTTGCAGCAGGGGCATTCCCCATCCTGCAGCTACAAAGAAGTGGGGAATCCATCTGCAATTGATTGTGCCAGGAGGGGTGTTTGTCAGTCACAGTTTTGCGTGGGCTTTGGCAAACTGATTGAGCAACAGGAAAGAGTTGGGGGAGAAAGTGAGAGAAATTCAACTTTTAAAGAAAAAGGCAAGATATTCATATACCTGTAGCTTTATATATCTCTGCATACTGATTTTTGTGACATGCAGTTGTCACTGATGGCAACTAAGGTATGTATTCATAATGTGTCCAGTTTTAATTAACCATGCAGAACTATGATGTATAGAAGGCAATTGACAGAGAACCAATACCAGGGACAAATCTTCAAACCTGGGACTTTCCCTGGATCTTAGGGAATGCTGCCAGATAGGCAATAAACCAACAATGGAATTGAAAGGTAAGGAAAAATGCATGTACAGTAAACTGTATCCATTGTGGTTTCCTATGCATGTTAACTCTTATTTAACCTGCTCTTTTTTTCTTTCTTATACCCTCTGTCAAAAGGAACAAACAAGAAAACTCTGTCTCAATGCAATCATTAATTAGGGGGTATAGGATACATAATAAGGAATGTTTTTAAACTCCACCCTTGACTGTTCTGAATAGAATACTGGTAAATAACATGACCTTTGTAAACACATAGCTGTGACTAATATTTGTAGTCTGTTCTAGTTGTGTCTACTGGGTTTACGTGACATTAACATGAGCGTTGCAAATACTCTTTTATGAAATGCATTCTACATCATATAACTAAATGTAAAAACCGACATGGAGAGTGGGAACACCTCATAATGGACACAACATTGTGCAGAAACACGAGTCGAAAAGTACAAGTTTACTTTTTTGTTTATAAAAAAAGTGCTCCCTCAATTGTCTCCTATGTAGTATGTCTACACACTGACATCATGTACATTGGAGACCCACTTATTTCTGCCCAGCCATGCCTCATGCCAGACACCATATACATTGCAGACCCACTTATTACTGCCCAGCCATGCCCCATGGCAGACACCATATACATTGCAGACCCACTTATTACTGCCCAGCCATGTCCCATGGCAGACACCATATACATTGCAGACCCACTTATTACTGCCCAGCCATGTCCCATGCCAGACACCATATACATTGCAGACCCACTTATTACTGCCCAGCCATGTCCCATGCCAGACACCATATACATTGCAGACCCACTTATTACTGCCCAGCCATGTCCCATGCCAGACACCATATACATTGCAGACCCAGTTATTACTGCCCAGCCATGCCTCATGCCAGACACCATATACATTGCAGACCCACTTATTACTGCCCAGCCATGCCCCATGCCAGACACCATATACATTGCAGACCCACTTATTACTGCCCAGCCATGCCAGACACCATATACTGTACATGACAGCTCCACTTATTACTGCTTAGCAATGCGCCATGCCAGACACTATATTTATTGCAGATCCACTTGTAAGTGCTCAAAGCAGGAAAAGTTTATGTCTGTTTACTGGTCATGCAGTTGTGCTTTGGTGCTACAGGTTCTATAGAGATAAATAGAAGGGCCGTGGGCTCACTTTACCTTTGCACCCAGGCATGCCAACTCACCCTAAAATCCAGACAATTCTCTTGTCCTGTATGCTGGGTGTAATTCTCAGTATCTGATCTTATTCTGTATGTATGGACTCTGTACAGTAACACTTCTCTTGTCCTGTATGCTGGGTGTAATTCTCAGTATCTGATCTTATTCTGTATGTATGGACTCTGTACAGTAACACTTCTCTTGTCCTGTATGCTGGGTGTAATTCTCAGTATCTGATCTTATTCTGTATGTATGGACTCTGTACAGTAACACTTCTCTTGTCCTGTATGCTGGGTGTAATTCTCAGTATCTGATCTTATTCTGTATGTATGGACTCTGTACAGTAACACTTCTCTTGTCCTGTATGCTGGGTGTAATTCTCAGTATCTGATCTTATTCTGTATGTATGGACTCTGTACAGTAACACTTCTCTTGTCCTGTATGCTGGGTGTAATTCTCAGTATCTGATCTTATTCTGTATGTATGGACTCTGTACAGTAACACTTCTCTTGTCCTGTATGCTGGGTGTAATTCTCAGTATCTGATCTTATTCTGTATGTATGGACTCTGTACAGTAACACTTCTCTTGTCCTGTATGCTGGGTGTAATTCTCAGTATCTGATCTTATTCTGTATGTATGGACTCTGTACAGTAACACTTCTCTTGTCCTGTATGCTGGGTGTAATTCTCAGTATCTGATCTTATTCTGTATGTATGGACTCTGTACAGTAACACTTCTCTTGTCCTGTATGCTGGGTGTAATTCTCAGTATCTGATCTTATTCTGTATGTATGGACTCTGTACAGTAACACTTCTCTTGTCCTGTATGCTGGGTGTAATTCTCAGTATCTGATCTTATTCTGTATGTATGGACTCTGTACAGTAACACTTCTCTTGTCCTGTATGCTGGGTGTAATTCTCAGTATCTGATCTTATTCTGTATGTATGGACTCTGTACAGTAACACTTCTCTTGTCCTGTATGCTGGGTGTAATTCTCAGTATCTGATCTTATTCTGTATGTATGGACTCTGTACAGTAACACTTCTCTTGTCCTGTATGCTGGGTGTAATTCTCAGTATCTGATCTTATTCTGTATGTATGGACTCTGTACAGTAACACTTCTCTTGTCCTGTATGCTGGGTGTAATTCTCAGTATCTGATCTTATTCTGTATGTATGGACTCTGTACAGTAACACTTCTCTTGTCCTGTATGCTGGGTGTAATTCTCAGTATCTGATCTTATTCTGTATGTATGGACTCTGTACAGTAACACTTCTCTTGTCCTGTATGCTGGGTGTAATTCTCAGTATCTGATCTTATTCTGTATGTATGGACTCTGTACAGTAACACTTCTCTTGTCCTGTATGCTGGGTGTAATTCTCAGTATCTGATCTTATTCTGTATGTATGGACTCTGTACAGTAACACTTCTCTTGTCCTGTATGCTGGGTGTAATTCTCAGTATCTGATCTTATTCTGTATGTATGGACTCTGTACAGTAACACTTCTCTTGTCCTGTATGCTGGGTGTAATTCTCAGTATCTGATCTTATTCTGTATGTATGGACTCTGTACAGTAACACTTCTCTTGTCCTGTATGCTGGGTGTAATTCTCAGTATCTGATCTTATTCTGTATGTATGGACTCTGTACAGTAACACTTCTCTTGTCCTGTATGCTGGGTGTAATTCTCAGTATCTGATCTTATTCTGTATGTATGGACTCTGTACAGTAACACTTCTCTTGTCCTGTATGCTGGGTGTAATTCTCAGTATCTGATCTTATTCTGTATGTATGGACTCTGTACAGTAACACTTCTCTTGTCCTGTATGCTGGGTGTAATTCTCAGTATCTGATCTTATTCTGTATGTATGGACTCTGTACAGTAACACTTCTCTTGTCCTGTATGCTGGGTGTAATTCTCAGTATCTGATCTTATTCTGTATGTATGGACTCTGTACAGTAACACTTCTCTTGTCCTGTATGCTGGGTGTAATTCTCAGTATCTGATCTTATTCTGTATGTATGGACTCTGTACAGTAACACTTCTCTTGTCCTGTATGCTGGGTGTAATTCTCAGTATCTGATCTTATTCTGTATGTATGGACTCTGTACAGTAACACTTCTCTTGTCCTGTATGCTGGGTGTAATTCTCAGTATCTGATCTTATTCTGTATGTATGGACTCTGTACAGTAACACTTCTCTTGTCCTGTATGCTGGGTGTAATTCTCAGTATCTGATCTTATTCTGTATGTATGGACTCTGTACAGTAACACTTCTCTTGTCCTGTATGCTGGGTGTAATTCTCAGTATCTGATCTTATTCTGTATGTATGGACTCTGTACAGTAACACTTCTCTTGTCCTGTATGCTGGGTGTAATTCTCAGTATCTGATCTTATTCTGTATGTATGGACTCTGTACAGTAACACTTCTCTTGTCCTGTATGCTGGGTGTAATTCTCAGTATCTGATCTTATTCTGTATGTATGGACTCTGTACAGTAACACTTCTCTTGTCCTGTATGCTGGGTGTAATTCTCAGTATCTGATCTTATTCTGTATGTATGGACTCTGTACAGTAACACTTCTCTTGTCCTGTATGCTGGGTGTAATTCTCAGTATCTGATCTTATTCTGTATGTATGGACTCTGTACAGTAACACTTCTCTTGTCCTGTATGCTGGGTGTAATTCTCAGTATCTGATCTTATTCTGTATGTATGGACTCTGTACAGTAACACTTCTCTTGTCCTGTATGCTGGGTGTAATTCTCAGTATCTGATCTTATTCTGTATGTATGGACTCTGTACAGTAACACTTCTCTTGTCCTGTATGCTGGGTGTAATTCTCAGTATCTGATCTTATTCTGTATGTATGGACTCTGTACAGTAACACTTCTCTTGTCCTGTATGCTGGGTGTAATTCTCAGTATCTGATCTTATTCTGTATGTATGGACTCTGTACAGTAACACTTCTCTTGTCCTGTATGCTGGGTGTAATTCTCAGTATCTGATCTTATTCTGTATGTATGGACTCTGTACAGTAACACTTCTCTTGTCCTGTATGCTGGGTGTAATTCTCAGTATCTGATCTTATTCTGTATGTATGGACTCTGTACAGTAACACTTCTCTTGTCCTGTATGCTGGGTGTAATTCTCAGTATCTGATCTTATTCTGTATGTATGGACTCTGTACAGTAACACTTCTCTTGTCCTGTATGCTGGGTGTAATTCTCAGTATCTGATCTTATTCTGTATGTATGGACTCTGTACAGTAACACTTCTCTTGTCCTGTATGCTGGGTGTAATTCTCAGTATCTGATCTTATTCTGTATGTATGGACTCTGTACAGTAACACTTCTCTTGTCCTGTATGCTGGGTGTAATTCTCAGTATCTGATCTTATTCTGTATGTATGGACTCTGTACAGTAACACTTCTCTTGTCCTGTATGCTGGGTGTAATTCTCAGTATCTGATCTTATTCTGTATGTATGGACTCTGTACAGTAACACTTCTCTTGTCCTGTATGCTGGGTGTAATTCTCAGTATCTGATCTTATTCTGTATGTATGGACTCTGTACAGTAACACTTCTCTTGTCCTGTATGCTGGGTGTAATTCTCAGTATCTGATCTTATTCTGTATGTATGGACTCTGTACAGTAACACTTCTCTTGTCCTGTATGCTGGGTGTAATTCTCAGTATCTGATCTTATTCTGTATGTATGGACTCTGTACAGTAACACTTCTCTTGTCCTGTATGCTGGGTGTAATTCTCAGTATTTGTTCTTATTCTGTATGTATGGGATCTGCACAGTAACACTTCTCTTCTCCTGTATGCTGGGTGTAATCCTGAGTACATGTTATTATGTCTGCACGGACACCACTTATTACCCATTCTCTTGGGTCCTTAAATTTACTTTTGGCATCTGTGCCCTACACAACTTTATATGTGTGCGCCAAGTCTTTTTTACTTTGCGCTTTCATAATTCTCCTTTTTTACTGTGCGTGTTAAGTCTCACCCTTTCAACTATTTCTCCATACCAAGTTTTTGCTACGAACTACAAACTTCCTTATCACCCTATAATGGGGTGGGGAAACTTCAGCCCTCCAGCTGTGATGTAACTACAAAAAAGCTCTAGGATACTGAAGCCATGGCAGCAAGGTCATTGGCATTTAAAGGAGAGGTCACCAGTTACAGTCTTCATGTTTTCTTTAGCGTAGATTAAAAACAGGACTCAAGAAAAATTTACTTAACCCTTGTAGTGGGACTACCCCCACCCTGCAAGGGTTAAGTGCTGGTTTTGGTCTAGGGAGAAAAATAAAAAAGTTATACTCACCTGATCCTCCGGGCCAGCTTGCTCTTAGACCGTCACCAGAGTATTTCTCCCCCTCCGCTGCAGCGGCCTTAGGTCCCCGAGTCATCATGTCCAATACACTTTGTATAAGATGTGATGACAACAAGGGACATACAATCACTGCTGCAGGGGGAGGAGACAGGCTGGAGGGAGCGCTGTGACAGCTGGCCGGCCTAAAGGATCAGTGAGTATAACTTTCTCATTTTTCTCCTTAGACCAAAACAAGCACTTAACCCTTGCAGGGTGGGGGCAGTCCCACTGCAAGGGTTAAGATTTTTTTTTCCAGCGTCCTGTTTTAAATCTACGCTAAAGAAAATATGAAGACTGTCACTGATGAATGCCAATTGCCTTGCTGCCATGGTAACCTAATGGCTTCAGTATCCCAGAGCCCAGAACAAGCACAAAGAGTTCTGCTTTCAATGGCTGCATGCTTGTTGTGGGTCAGTGATTCAGGAAGTATTGAATCAGCATAACGCCTTTCATTTCCAGAAGGAGTGCGGCTACGGCAGCCTGTACATCTCTGAGCGCAGGGTTTCTGCTGAGAAAATCCCTAACGTCTTTGCCTACATTCATCAGCTGTTCACAGAGTCAGCAATGAAAACTGCTGGATGTGCCATTATACAGTGTTTTTGTGGTTGAGCCTGATTTACACTGATGTAGATGTGAACAGCAGATGTATGCTGGCACAGGAATCACTCGTCCTTTTCCATGCAGTATTTTTAGAGAGATTTTCTCATGTCTCCATCCTTCTGTAACATGACGAGGTAAAATGTTTCTAATGAGCGTCGGATATAGAACCTAGAGCGTAAGAAAATATGACCCTTATTCGCAGCAATAAATTAGGGTTCTGTTTTATTTATAGGACTAGAAATTTGTATGTGACGGACAGCCCCATTTTCTTTACATTTTTATAACCTGGGTTCAAGCGAGTTTGTCCTGCTGCACCAGGGGGAGGTTCTGGCTAAACTTATGGAAATACTAACATTTAAATTGTTTTATATACTGTGAAGGGAATTTATCAAAACTGCAACAGACAAAATCTGGAGCAGATTTGCACGGCAACCAATCAGCTTCTCTCTTTCATTTTCAAATCTTACCTGAGCAAACTGAAGAGAGAAGCTGATTGGTTGCCATGCACAGCTGCTCCAGTTTTGATAAATTCCCCCCAGTATATCTCATGTACTTTCTTTAAACTAGTATTAAGGTCTGGGTGCTTTTTCCCTTAATTCATTCTCTGCATTAGTGTAAAAACTGCCCATCTCGGGGGAGAGAAAAAAAGTAAAAAGTACTTTTTTCCTCTCCCCCATCCCCCCACACTTACCTGTGTCACCGCTGTTACCGCCGCCTATCCCGAAGTGATCCTCCGTTCCCTAAACTTCCTAGTTGCAAGGGAGGGTACTGAGGGCAGAGGAGCCATAGGCTCCTTCTGCCATCAATCAACCTGTTAGGTGGAGAGGAGGGGCGTAGCTTGCCGCAGGGCTGTGTGTGTCTATGTACGCACACAGCTACAGCTGGCTTGGCCAGGAACACGCACACACAGGTCCCTCCACAGCAGCTGCTTAGCTGATGGAGGCACCCATGCAGGGGGCGGGAGGAGAGCAATGCGGGGACCCACTAGAAATCGAGGAACAAAAAGTGTTTAAATAAGAAGAACAGTATTTGTTTACAAAGGTGGCCCTCCTAGTTGTAAACATAAAAAAAAAATGAACCTTTAATGCAGACATCTCAACTCTCCCAGACGCTCCGGAAGTCTCCTACTATTAGATAGCGTCTCCCTGACACCCAGGAGAGAAACATTTATCCGGGAAAGGTTTACTCTGCTCTCTGTAGCAGAGTAAACTTTTCCCTGAGGTATCTTTTTTTTTTTTTTTTCTGACATCGGACTGCCGGCCACTGTCAGTCAGGAAAAAGAAAAAAAAAAAGGCATAGGAATCCATAGCTAGATTCCTATAGGCTATTTGAATTTGCAATAGCCAATAGCAGACTAGCTATTGCACCCGCCCACTGCTGCTCTCAATCAGCAGGGGGGGACCTGAAGTTATCCATCAGGTCCTCCTGCTGACTGACAGCAGCAATGGGCAGGTGCAATAGCCAGCTTGCTATTTGCTATTGCAAATTCAAATAGCCTATAGGAATCTTGCTATTCATTCCTATGCTGTTTTTTGTTGTTGTTGTTTGTTTTTAGTATTCTGACAGCGGCTGTCAGAATACTAAAAAACGAAACAAAAAAACAGCAGATAGCAAGGGAAGCAAATTTCAGGGGGGTGCTCTCTTCCTTGTTGCGCAGGGGGTTGGGTTGACAGGGGGCACCTCCCTGAAATGACTTATTTCAGGTTGGGATCCCTGTTAATATGACGTTAAGGAAGACCTCCAGGCAATATAAACATTAACCCTTTCAGTGGGGCTCGTTTTGGTCCAGGGCAAAGGTGGGCAACTCCAGACCTCC
Source organism: Nanorana parkeri (assembly GCF_000935625.1). NCBI lineage: Eukaryota > Metazoa > Chordata > Amphibia > Anura > Dicroglossidae > Nanorana > Nanorana parkeri. The sequence continues at coordinate 498,347 of NW_017306584.1, forward strand.
GGCTGTGATTTAACTACAAATCCCATCGTGCATCTGTTTCTAGGAGTCATGCCTGTGGCTGTCAGAGTCTTGCAATGTCTCAAGGGACTAGTATTTCCACAACAGTTGGAGGGATGGAGTTGCCCACCCCAGATCTGGGGGGCTAGAAATAGAACACTCACCTGATCCTCAGTCCTTCGGCAGTGACTGCTCACCTCTCTCCCCCCTCCGCTCCGCTGGTGGAATGTTCCTCGGCGTGCTCACATCTAATGAACCTGCATTAGATGTGATGATGTCACGAGTCCTTAGATCGCCAGAGCCCGGGGAAGAAGAGGCTGTGAAGACCAGTCTAGAAGCAAGATGGGACAGTGGATCGAGTGAATATATTTTCTTCACTTTGGCCCCTAGACTAAAGGGAGCCGTTAACCCTTGCAGTGAGGGGGTAGCCAGTGATGTTTGTGATTGTGTTTTTGTGTGGGGTCCCCCTTAAAATTCATACCAGATGCTTATTTGAATAAGGGTCTGGTATAAATGTTGGAGGGGCCACACTTTCATTTTGTTACATTTTAGACTTGGGTGCCTCATGATTTTGTTTACTATTAAAGGGTGCAGCGACTGAAAAAGGCTGAGAAGCTCTGCTCTAGCCAGCTACTACTGTGTTGTGTAGTGACAAGTAGCAGCGGATGGAAAGAAAAACAGTGCCCAGCAGGGGGGGTAAGTCAAATAGCAGCAGCACCATTATCTCTTGAAGAATATAAAGATTCAACTTGTTTTCCTCTGCAGAGGTAGATATACAGCTTGCTATCTTAAAAGGTGGGCTGCACAGTGCCTTAGTGGCTAGCACCTTTGCCTTGCAGTTAAGAAGTCCTTGGTTTGAATTTGGACCAGGACACTATCTACGTGGAGTTTGTATGTTCTCCCTGTGCTTTTCTCCCACACTTCAAAGACATCAGGTTAACTGGCTAAGTTGGCGCTAGTATGCGTGTCCAAATTGTCTATACACTACTGTTATCACAAGGGTGGGTAACCGCGGCACTCCAGTTGTGGTGATCAGTACAAATCCCATCATGCCTGTGGCTGTTCTGAGTCTTCTAATACCGCATGGGACTTTTAGTTCCACAACAGTTGGATTGCTGAGGTTGCCCAGCCCTTTGTTATCTAGGCAACACCCCGGAACCAGTAAGAAAAATATAGCTGCATTAACCAGTTGACATCCGCGGTGTTAAACCCCCTTCCCATCCAGGCCATTTTTCAGTATTCAGCGCTGCGGTACTTTGACTGACATTTATTCCGTCATGCAGCGCTGTACTGAAATGAATTTTATACCACAAATGAGCAAAACCTTTGGCATTAAAGGCACTTTTACTGCTTTAAATTTGATCAAACATCAGATGAACAGACTTCATTAAACCATTCCTAAATCTTAATTAAGGAATGAAATAGAGGTGACAAACCACATAAGTGGCACATTAAGGAGAAGGAAGAGGAGCTGGCTGAGATCGCTGTGAGATATGGTACACTTATGCAGAGCCCGCCAGTCCAGCTTCTTCTATATGGGAGAAGGAAGATTCAGAAGCCTCGGGAAGCAGCACAAGGATCCTTCTCTTCCCGCCAAAGGCACTATCGAGTAAGCTCTGACTGGAATTTGAAAGGATAGAACCCCAGTAAAAGGGAAGGGGGGGAGAAGAGAGGAGGCTGCCGCAAGCCCATGGAGTTGGGCACAAATAAACTGTCATTCGGCATGCTGGCCAAAACCTGTGCAAATGGGAGGGTTGAGGAAAGAGCTGAGGACCTACCTTCTAAAAAAATGCCGGCAAAATTCTATGGAAAAAGGCCCTCACATGTGTCTGGCATGGTGCCCAGAGGACTGGTCCATAGCATTACTGAGAGTCCGATATGAATGGGCATCCTACATCATTTCACAGGGTACGTTAAAAAAAATTGCAGAGCAACAGGGCCACTTTAAGGACTCGTTCACACTAGCCCGCACGCTAAAACACTTTTTAGTTTGTGGCCTAGTGTTTGTGTGAGGTCCAGAGGTGGGCGGTGTGATGCTCTGTTTCAGTTTTGCATTTTCCAGCAGTGCACCGCACAGTGCATTCAGGGCCGGTGCAAGGATCTTTGCCTACACAGGCGAAGGTGTACGCCCTTCAGACGGCTCTTAAAATGTTTTTACTTTTTTACATTTTTATTTATCTGATTATCTTTTACTTTTTTATCATTTTTTTATTTGTTACTTTTTATTTTTTAATCTTACTATCTTTTACTTCATTTTAATTATTATTTTTTACTTCTTTTGTAATAATTTTTTTCACTTAACTTTATTGCTATCACACAGGAGCTAACAGCATATACCGTGTTTCCCCGAAAATAAGACACAGTCTTTTTTTTTGCCCCAAAAAAACACACTAGGTCTTATTTCCAGGGGATGTCTTATTTATTTTTAATGTGCAACAAAATGTACAACAATCCAAAGTTATGTTCAAAGTTAGTAACCGGCACTATAGAGGAAGTATCGGCTAATGCTACTCTGCTCCCTTCGCCGCCGCAGCCTTGCTTTCTACAGCACCGGCTTCCTTTGCCATCAGGGACAGTGGTACCAGCGGTGCAGCAGAGGGGGCATCAGACAGTGGACAGCGCGGTAAAGTACGGTACCATTTACCAATACACATTACAGTTCAGTAACATTACATTAAGCAGTGCCTTCAGGGGGACAGCAGTTGGTGAAGTATGGTACTGGAGTGCTCCCTGTCACTGCGCTGGTCGGAGGGAGTCCCCTGTGACCCCCTTAATACAGTATGTCCCTGCAGGCTGATACCATCTCTCCTGCTCTTCAAGTTCCCCCTCACATGCCACCACCCAACTAGGTCTTATTTTCGGGGTAGGTCTTATATTACAGGAATCTTTAAAAATAGTGCTAGGTCTTATTTTCAGGGTAGGTCTTATTTTCGGGGAAACAGGGTAGCATATGGAGGTGGCAGGTTTTCTTACTGAACCTGTCACCTCCAATACAGGAGTTCCAGCACAGCATTGTGCTGGAACTCCTGTGACAGCTGAGAGGAAGGGCTGCGAGTGCAGCTCTCCCCTCACTGTTTCCTGAGATGATCTCCGGCTGGGCGGAGAAAGGTAGCCGCCAGGGGGGTGTTAGGAGCGGGCGAGAACCGCATGACGGGGCGCGGGGCCCGGAAACCTGATGTCGCTCACCTCATCAAAAGGAGCCCTGCCGCTCCTCTGCTCCCTGGTGGCAAATTCGGCTTCATACCGGCGCTGAGAGGCGGCTCTGACCACACCTGTCAGCGCTCCCTCTCTCCTCCCGGCCGCTCTGAAGCTGCAGCGGCCGAGAGATGAGAGATGGAGTGCAGAGAGGTGGCCTTCTTAAAGGGGCCCCCCTCCCAGTACACATCTTTCCGCCCCCCCCACCCTCAGGCAGTTGCTTGACCGGCCTGTAGGGTAGTGCTGGCTCTGAGTGCATTGTGGTGTGAGCAGGGAAGATAGCAAACAATTGTTTTCTGGCATTGGCACGGCCTTGGTGCAAGCTGAGTTTGCTTGAGCCCCTGCAAAACCGATGTGAACATAGCCTAAAGGTCCATTCACACATACTGCAGTGACTGGCATTTCCTGCACTAGACCAACGCCAGATACCATTAGGGTACATAGACAACAATTGTTTACTATGTGCCCCATTCACATCACAATGCTGGCATGATGTGTAGTGCAGTGGGCTGCGGCAAAAAGCAGACATACCGTACTTGTCTGCAGCAAGCTGGATTTCACAAAAGGTCACCACACCACAGTGCAATGTAAAATGCTTTCATGCGGAGATAGGCATGGTGTGTACACTTCGTACACTACAAATAAAGTTAAGAAAAGAAACAAAAAAGTAACCAGTGTCCTGTGTTGCAAGAACACTGGGCACCGTGGCTCACTACTGCCACCCAGCGGACACTAGCCACATGGGAAAATGCCTCGTTTTTACTGTACGGCCAGTGTGAACAAGCCCCAAAACTCATAACATTACGGGTTCATCCACACTAGAACGCATGCCAAAACACTAGACTTTAGCGTGCAAGCTAGTGTGCTGAGGTCCGGCGGGCATTACGCTGTTAACTTTATTTGGAGTGTACAAAGTGTACACTCCATTCAGTCTTCACACCGCATGGTGTGTGCGCTGCAGAAAAATGCATTATGCCTGCATTTGATCTCAATGCACATCACAACTGCATTGTATGAAAAGGCATCCAGTGCGGTAACCTGACCGATCCTGGAGAAGCCGGCGGGAGCCCCAGGGAGAGTTTTTATTTCTTTGTGAAGGGCAGAGCACCCTGGATTAGGTTCGTCCCAAGAGAAAGCATCGCGGTTCTGGTGGCATCCAATGAGCTCTCGTTGGCCCTTGAAAATATGGGGGAGAGGATGTAAATCTCGCTCCGGGCCGTACCCATATCCACAGCAGGTCTCCAAGGTGAACAGCCTCTGGCATGTTAGAGCAATGTAGGTAAGGGAAGTCGGCAAGTCAGATCCGTAACTTCAGAAAGAAGCGGAGCCCAGGTTGGCCAGCCCACCCACCCCTATGGGTGGGCCCCGGCGTGTAGTGCCACTCATCTTGTGCCCGAAGTGAGGATGAAAGCGGGCCACCTCTCTCTAGGAGCGCATTTCATGTTCATTGGGAACCTGGTGCTAAATCATTCGTAGAGTCCGGTGTTGTTCAGAAGGAATGTGGAATGTCTGTGGGCTTGGTCAAAACTGAGTGAGCCTGCGCAAAACTGTCAGTGACACATCTCCCTCCCGAGCCCAATCAGCTGGGGCCAGAGCATCCCCTACTGTGCAACTACATGTAACAAAGGGGTGGGGAAAGCCGCTACCGCAGCTGATTGGGCTAGGAGGGGGGGCTTGTTTTGCATGGGCAAACTCAGTTTGCACCAAGCCTGCGCATATCACGATTTTCTGAAAAATGCATCGCCACACAATTGAACCGTAAGCCCATATTCGCACCTAGGCATCAGCGTTTTTGTGCGTATTTATGCACGTTTTTGTCTAGTGCCTTTGAGTGTTTTTTGCGCGCACGTCTGATGCGTGTATTTCAGCTGGTAGATTCTGAGACATTGGTGTAAATAGGCAAACGTGCATGAAGATGCGCACAATAATGTGCAAAATGTCTTATGTCGTATATTTCCAATTGAGTCTATGGTGCCAAAACATGCTGTATACTGCTAAAAGAAGCTCATGTACTTTTTCGTGCATCATGCGTTTCACAGTTTGTAACAAAACACTCAGGCGTGAACAGAAATTAATGCGATTTCTTGTTTGCCGCGTTTTGTTGTATAGTTTAACAGCAAAAAGTTTCCCAGCACACTCACCAGCCAGCATGCAAAAAAAAAACTTGTCTCACCGCTAAGGTTAAAAACAGAGGTTTAGAAAGCCACACAGCCTTGCCAGGGCACCTCTATGTAGTGCAGTCCTAACTCTAAACTAAGAGTCTCTATCTTGGAGCACGTTTTGCTTGTCGTAAAGTTTGGCGTGGCAAAACACCTAGGTGTGAGCTTTGATGCGCGTTCACGAAACATGCACAAACGCGTGTTTACAGTACCATTACTAGTTAACGACACCCCAATTGCAGTCGAGCAAACGCTTTTTTTTTCCCCACAGAGCCCATGTCACAGAATTTGTGTCATGTACTACTTTCCCACGTTTGGGGAACGCGTGGCAAACACGGAAACAAATGCCTGTGAATGTACATCACCACAACCCGCATTCCTGTGAAGCTCAGGTCTGAACACGGACTTATGATTAGGTTTTCATATTGTTGAAGAGTTTTTTTTTTCGGTTTCACAACTCCTCCAACTTTGACATTAGGTTGTAAACTTCTGTGTAGGCTGTCCCCCCCCCCCTCCCTCCCTCCCTCCTCGGTTTCCTCAGAAGTCTCCCTCCCTGGCTGGCTGTGTCAGCTCATTTCCCCGTCTCCCCGGTTTGTCCCTTCCCCTGTGCTCTCCGGTGCCCCGCCTTTAGCTGAGTAAAGACGACAACTCGGCCCAGCTTGCCCTTATATGGTTGGGTCGTGACGTCAGCAGTGTGGAGGCGGGGTGTAGGGAAGGGAAGCCCACCTTGCATTGTTACTATCCCCTGCCTGGAATGTGATGTCTGAGCCCTGCACTGCAGGGAAGGGAAGAGAAAGGGGGAGAGAGCTTCTCAGGAAACCAAAGGGCTGGACGTGCTTTCTTCCTTGCTGGCCGATTCTACACCAGGTGAGAACACGTCTAC
>NW_017306584.1:504665-506850 GCF_000935625.1 Nanorana parkeri
TCGGGGACCACATTACTTTTTCATGTGTACACTTTCATCCTGTGTGAGCCGGTGACCCCCCACTGAGTGCTTCAGTTACGCTGTGGTCACGTCTGTGCTTGTGTTAAAGCGATCACGCTCACTGGATCCTTTTTTTATTTTGCTTGTAGTTTCTCCACTTTTTGGGTTCCATGAAAGCTGAGACTGGTGTGGCTCCCTGGCAGGGCTGATTGTTCTTTTAGCTGATGATCCCTGTACAGGAATGTGATGGGTGCTATTAGTGAGTAGAGGTTAGCAAGGGGGGGAAAATGACTGCAGTAACCTCATCTGCAGTGGTGGAGATCAGGTGGCTCTTAACAGCTGCCTTTATTAACTTCCCTTCTAGCTGGGAAGCTGCAGGGAGACCTCATTCTACATGGAGGAATTTAAGGCATTTGATTGAATTTTTTTTTTCCTTTCAAAGCAGGCCATCCTTTAAATGATTAACCAATTAGCTCCTGCGCCACTCTTAAAAAGAAAAGCGGTCCTCCTCCACTAAGCCTGCGAGGGGGTTAAAACGCTGCTAAAATAGGGCCTGGATAACATTAAAAGACGATTATGAATTCCTTATGCTGATTTTGGCAAGAGTGCAGACACGACGTTGTATGCAGGATTATAAAACGACTTCCTTATTGTAGTTGGGTTTTTTTTTCCTTTTTAATCTGTTTATTTTTTAAAGTGAGGTTATTGGGAGCACACAGCCGTACGGTATAGAAAGCGTAAACATATCCGTGTTTGCTTTTTGGCTTTAATGAACGCAGAGATGGCCCTTTTAGCTTGTTAGGTTACGCTTGCCGCAGTAATGTTCCTGTTAGGATTTGCACTCTCTGCTTGAGTCATCAATCTGCAACACATTTCACTGTTTAATGCCTGCAGGGCTTAAAGGAAACCTGAAAAGAAAACTTAAAGAGGGGGGGAAGAAGGGGAACACAAAATGCGCTATGTTTCTGTGTTAATCCATGATATGGCACACAAGGCCCGCACTGCAAGGTAAAAAAAAAAAAAGCAAAACTCTGCATGTTGGCTTGTTTCAATTACAGTCGGATGTATTTCTCATGCTTTTTCTGAAAGCTTTCAACATTTTTCTTCATCTTCTCCATTGCAATACGAGCTTAGCCTAAATATTGGCACGGGGCTACTGTGCAGAACCAGATGAGCTGATTAATTTAAAGAGGGGGGGAGAAAATTCTGCAATAAAATCAGCAAAAACAGCATCAAGGTCATCTGCTGGCTTAAACTCGCCGTGCAGTTCAGCAAAATCCTAATTGCTAGTTTTGTCTAATGGCTCTCCACAGAGAAGCAGCGTTTCAGCTCAAGGAATGCAGTCATTGAACCCTACCATTTGTCCGAATGTGGAATTCTAGCTGAAATATTCCACGATTTCTAGAGTCGGCAGACTTACGTGCGTATGAACCCAACGCAGGGACTTTATTAATTGCATATGGTCTGTTGTTTTCAAGCATCTAAGATCATACGTCCACTTACGTATGGCAGCATTTATGGTTACCATAGAGTGCATACCACAGCAGAAATCCAAAGGATAGTATGTGTCATATGACCATTCTACTCCTTTTTTGGTCTTTGAATGCACATTACTGGCATTTGAAGGATGTGGGATCACTTGGTGTAGTGGTGTCGGCAGCAAGGAACACTTTCTTGCATATACAATCTGTCTACACTTCCCATTGTGGATCTAGAATTGTATGCGCTAGAAACGGTACAACCACTCTGACATGTTTGATGTGTATGGGCAGCATCTAGTCCAGGGGTGGGCAACTCCGGTCCTTCAGCTGTTGTGGAACTACAAGTCCCATGAGGCATTGCAAGGCTGACAGTAACAGGTATGACTCCCAGAGGCATGTTGGGATTTGTAATTAAAGCACAACTGGAGGAGCAGAGTTGCTCACCCCCTGCTCTAATAAATTTCCATAGAATCAGGTTGACCATAAATTACCCAATAACAAAAGATCAGATGCCCCCATTAACCCCTAAGGAAATGGTCCTTGCCCCGTCTTCTCTACATAAACAAGTGAAGGTACAAAATACAGTGTGCACTGTCAAAGTAGGGCAAGAATCGAGGCAAAGCTTTGGCACTCCCAAGGGCTGGCTCACACAAGATTGGACATGTATCGCCTGACATTCTTGGGGACAGTCTGATCTCCTATCA
>NW_017306584.1:506874-507969 GCF_000935625.1 Nanorana parkeri
ATACATATTTGGGCAATAACATTAGCTAAACTTCCTCAAACCTCCAGTTGAACTACATGAAACTACACGTCCCATGAGTCACTGCAAGGCTCTGACAGCTTCAGGGCCTGTTCACATGAGATCAGCTGCTGATGCAGTGCGTTTTTTACGCGTTTTTGATGCGTTTTCGGTCCGGATGCTGACAGTTAATTTTTTGTCAACGTTGATGGCATCATAATAAGTGGAGCAAGAATACAATTTTTTTTCTTTTTTTCCCCCCCCCTTAGCTGCATTGCGTTGCGTTTCCGTTCTGTTTTCGTTGCGTTTCATGCGCGTTCGTGCGTTTTCCGGACCGGACAAAATGTGACATGCAGTATTTTTTCTGTCGTAAGCTGAACGGACTGCGCACGTGAGAACTGGAGCCCATAAAACACATAGGGATACATTGGGATGCATTTTGAGTGCAGCAGCGTACGGATCCGGTCAGCACACAAAACGGACGTCCTGTGAACAGGCCCTCAGGCATGGCTTCCAGAGGCAGATGCATGATGGAATTTTGTAGTTTCACCAAAGTTGGAGGGCCGGAATTAGGCTACCCCTGTTTACTAAGACTTTACGTAGACCAGACGGCAAACACAATTCAAGTGGACTCAAGGCAAAAACATTTCCAGAGGTCTTCAGAGAACTGTGTTCATTTCAATAGAGGGTGCGGGGAGCAGGAGACAGGATGTTGCCAGTTACATGATTAGGTGGGGACATTGGTAATCGGCACAGTTTCTTTAACCTATCCAATTTCTCATTGTCCTGATGGTGTCATCTTGGGGTAACCACAGGTGTAATATCACAATCCATTCTGGATGAAAACGGTCACATTAGGGAACTGTAATCTCTTGTCTATGGCTGATTGTTATTGGGGAGGCAGAGAACAAGCCAGGTTGAATTTGAATGGCAATATTGATTCATTTCAGATAACAGTCCTGTTGTTGTCCATTATATTAACATGCACATTAGAGCAATACCACCACACGTATATATGTAAAGTTAAAGAAGAACTCCAGGATTTATTCAAATGTCCCTCTGTTTCCTCACGTTTAATGGACCTGCAATATATATATA
>NW_017306584.1:508887-538594 GCF_000935625.1 Nanorana parkeri
TATATATATTTTCACCCCTGGACCAAAAGAAGCGTTTAACCCATACAGGGGGTAGCCCACTGCAAGGGTTAATTTGAATACATCCTGGTGTTCTTTAACTTTACATCTGTACGTATGGTGGTATTGCCCTGAAGTTAAAGAGGAATTCCCAGCTGTATTCCAATTCACGCAAAAGTATTTTAACTCCCGCTGCCATAAAATGTGTCTGGTTAGGATTCTACACAGAAATCGAATAGCACTTTAACTGGCAGTAGGTGTGCAATGCTTGGTCACGCCAGTGTTTCCCGTGTTCTGCTTCAACTAGGATTAAAGTGAACCTGTGAGAACAGTAATATGGTCACGTCTATTACTGACTTGTTAAACCTACAGGCTCCATGGCTATCACCCTTAGCTTAGATTCATTAGCTAGTGAGTCGCTGGACAAGCAATGCAGCATTTGAAGTTTGTGAAGCCAAACATGTTTTTTCTCTAGTTTTGGTAAGAGTAAGGAAGACCTAGAACGCCGTTGTTTATTTATTTTCATCTTTGGCACCATTCGAGAGATTTGCCCTTACTTCCTGTCCTGCTGACAACAGTTTCACCAGTCAGGAAGTGAGGGCATATCTGTACTAGTGACATAGGCAGAAATACAAATGTGACCGGGGTTCTGGTCTTTCCCCGTCCTACTAAAGAAACACATTTTATTTTTGTCTTTGTTGCTGTTGGAAAGTTCCCTTCACTTCCTGTTTTGGTAAAACCTTGTCAGCAGGTCAGTAAGTGAGGATAAATCTCTCTAACTAAGCCCTGGATAGCAGTACAAATCTGACAAGAGTTCCAACCCTTCTTTACTTTATCCGAAACAAAGGAAACATTTAAAGTTTTAGCTGGACTTTCACTTTAAGTCTGAGGGTTTGTTAAGGTCTGTGAATGGTCAGGGGCCCATTAAGTAGTGAATCCAGGATAAGGATGACAAGCCTGAACTCGGCACATGTCAGATCTCTGCAATGAGATCACCACATCCCCCACAGAGAGCAAGGGTCCCACTCTGTAGCATGCTGGCAGGGGACAGGCTTTTCTACTCAGGCTTTTGTTTTAATACACCTGGAACGTGTGTTTTGTCAATTTAAACTGCTGCTCCATTCATCCTCCGGACTGGGTAAAGAATGTCCTGTGTAAGCTCCAAACTTAAGGTGCCCATACATCTGCTGATTATCGTACGATAATCATGGGTGATCCCGCGATCGTACGATAATTGGCAGGTTTATGGAAGGCGTGCGACCGTTTCTAATGTAAGGTCGCACGTATTTTGTCTGCTGAGCAGGCTTAAAAACCCGCCGAGAATCGTACGATTTTCGGCGGGTTAGTGGCGTTCTCGGGAGACAAATGCCGCACAGGCCGGTGTGCGCAAACGCCCACTGCCCGCTCAGCATTGCAGTCATTGGAGGCCCTCCCCTCAGCTGGGCGGGCTTGCGATGATGCCTGTCCAAGATGGCCAGATCGTACGAGCTTTTAATTGCCTTACAATCATCACGATCTGCCTGTCCAAGATGGCCAGATCGTACGAGCTTTTAATTGCCTTACAATCATCGCAGAATGAAAGTCGTGCGATGGTTGTAAGGTGTATGGCCAACTTTACTTTCCAGAGCCCGCAAATAACTTTGGCCTCCTTACCCAGACATGTGTGACATTGGAAATGGGGCAAGTGAGTCACATACCCATCCATACCTGGAAGTGTTTTGTGTTTTTGTTTTTTTTAAGGGCACCATTATGACTGTGTCTGTAATGATGTTGTAGCCTAATATTAAGATGCCCGTAAGCAGCTGCTCAACAACCAAGTTTCTACGTCAGCCTAATAAGCAAATCCCCTTCACTTTCCTGTTCATCAGGTTTTCTTAAATTGGCTCAGTTGCATGTTGACCTGTAATAATGTTTTGTTGTGATGCTCCTTTCCAAGACTGGACAAACCACAGGAGCCAGATGGCCACCGCACCTATAATGTTACAGCGAACATTTAAAGGAGAACTATGAGGAAAATGCTGAGCCCAACGGTGGAGAGCTAGGGCAACCAAGGTGCCGTGGCATACCTTGGTGTCTCAAAAGTTTCACACGGGTTTTGCCTTTCCATGGTGCAGGTGGGCTGGCCGGGTAGGGTGGGATCCATTCAGAAAAGGATGGAAGGTCACCTCTGTCCAGGCTTGCTCAGCCTTTCACCCACCACCAGCTGCTTTAGCTGCGGCTTATTATGTGATGGTAGGACTCTGATGTTAAGGGCTAACTGGGGATTCTGATGTGGGGGCGGCGGGGGGCTCTGATATGAAAGGAGGGGTCTTCTAATGTGAAGTGGGGCTCCTAGTTTGAGAGGGGTGACTGATGTGAAATGAAGGGATCGCCTGATATAAAGGGGAATGCCACTTTTTTTGGCGTGGGGTCCTCCCTTATCCATACCAGACCACTATCTTGGATAAGGATCTAATACACATTTTGTAGGGGCTACGGTCTTCTATTTTTGTTTTTTATTTTAGACTGGAATGCCTTTTGATTTTTGTGTACTTTTAAGGGGTGCTGTGCCTGGGAAAAGGTTGAGAAAAGCTGATCTAGGGTGATGGTAGTGGGACAGTTTGGACATCATATCAAAGATAATTGACATGGACACAAATTAGGACTAAACATTCCTTATGTTTAGTCCTAATTTGTGTCCATGTCAATTATCTTTTTGTGTTTTGAGTAGCACAGAATTGTTCCACCTATTCACTATCCACTCGCATATCCTGTCAGACAAGCGTACATGTGACACTATCTGTTGAAGGTTTGTATGCCCCCACTGGGTAGGTTTCTCCTCATTCGAGTTTGTAACAGAAGTATAAGAAATAAGTGTCACCAGGGCAAGGAAACACTGACTGGCTGCATTGAAATGGTGATAAATATTGAAACCTTTTTCATCTCCGTTATATGAAAATGTGTTCTGCTGCCTCTTTCGCCATAACTTAATGTCCTTGTGTTTCCCTGACCCTAGGACAGGAAGTAAGGGGAAATTTCCCCAAAGTGGGCACAGGCGGCAATAAATATGTAATGGATGTTAGCTCTTCCTCTCCTCCTATTTAGAACTTTAAAAAAAAAGTTTTGGATGGAGTTGGGCTTTTCGATAAGGCCATACGCACTTATGGCCAAATTTGCAGATTGGACTGCCCTCATAAAGGCGAGGGTGGTATGAAGGGCTGACTGTGAATGATATGTTTGTACTTGTATGGCAGTGTTGCGTGTGGGGGTATGTGGGTCCCTGTGGCTTTGGGTCTGTCCAAGAGATTTCCAAAGGAAAAATAAGATTCTTTTCAGTATACAAGTGATGTACAAAATGATGCATAAGTGAAGCATGCTGGTCAACATATGGTCAACATCTGTGCTTGCCAATCCATTCAAAGATGGGAGGATTCATAATTGCCTATGAAATCTGCTGTTGATGACGCACACGTTCTAATGTGACTGTGTTCTCTCATATAGATTAACCAGCTACGCAGTGTAAGGAACTACCTGATTGGTGTAAGGTAAATGGATTGTTCACGTAGAACCTGTAGCAATAGTTGTTACCTTTTTATCTATGTTGTTGTTATCTTGCTCCATACGTGTTGTTTTTTTCCTAGCAGCTGCTCTATTGAAGCCTGGGACATGGAGCCTTCTTATTAAGCATTTGATTTGGTTTATGAAGGTTCATATTAGGAAAGTGCATGCAGTTGTATAATCTTGTTAAACAGGTTCTCATAATGACAGGAAAGGTTAGTTTTTCAGAGCACAAACATAATTATTGGTTTATTACTCATCAGACGTAAATGTGATTTGTCCTATATATTGACTGTAAACTTTAAGGGTGGAAAAACATTTCTATGTAGTAGATTCCTTCGAGTGTTAGTAGTTTGATTTTGTATTGTGCACCTCTGGAGATGATGTTAGCATGCTGTTTTCATGCCAATAAAGGTTCTCATAGACCTCACAAACCAGTCTCCCAGTACAGTCTATTTGATTCTGGATCGGGCGGCGATCTAATGTCAATGGGGCACTTCTGCAACTTTGGATGAAATAGAAAATGTTCGATTTCGATGTTTTTTCTCGTTGGTTTTGTTTCCTACATTGGACATGTCTGGAGCATGCCTGCCTTGCTTATCTGCGTAAGGTAAATACATATATTTAGGGACCTAGTGGTTGGTACAGGTTCCTAAGAGTGATTTGTATATATCTTCAGCCAAATGCCCCTCCCACCCCTCCTGTGTTTTTTAATATTTTTTTTTACTGACCTAAGTCTACTCACTGGCCGTGTTTTTGGGTAAGGGAAATCCAGAGATGTAGATTTGCTAATGGCGTCTGGTCCTCTACAGCAGGGGTAGCCAAACACTGGTCTTCCAGCTGTGTTGAAACTACAAATCCCATTATGCATCTCTCTCCGGGAGTCATATCTGTGAGAATGTTGCAATACCTCATGGGATTTGTAGTTGCTCCACAGCTGGAGGACCAGTGTTTGGCTACTCCTGCTGTACAGGCCCCGTTTTACTGATGTCACTGCTGAGATTACTCTTCTGGATCCTGACGCATGGGAAGACATGCTGGGATCTTTCATTACAAGAAAGTTGTGAAAGAAATATGAAGGTGGCCATTGCTGTCCTCTCCTGACATTGCTAGTTGTGTCTCTGCCATACTGATATTTTTGCTTCACAACTGACTGGGAGCAAGTATAAAGATAATGGCTGTTCAGGATCAGTGAGATTTTTTTCAAGCCAGAACACTAGCATTTCCAGATGTCTGCTAGCAATAGCAGCCAACCTTTTTCTCTTATGACAGGTGCTGCAAGCCTTGTATCCTTTAGCTAGGTACTCGCTGACAATTAGTTCAGCTGTTTAAAATGTGCTTATAGTGTTTTTCTGTTTTTTGGGAAGCAATATAAGTGAGGTTGCTAGGCATCCCAAATGCTCGGAAAGCAGGAGCTAAAGAAAAACCAATGCACCACTTGAGGTGGAACTTTAATCTTCTTTTTCAGCATTTTACCATCTCCAGCAACTCCATATCGCTGAAGTGCTTTAAAACACTCACAAACAGCAAGTCTGTCATTGACGCATGTGAAACCTTGGAACGTTTCAGTATAGTAGCGAGATGCCGGAATGTAAAGTCTCATTCTCCTGCTCTTGCGATGCCTTTAGTTAAAAAAAATATTAAAGAAATATCAGCAGCACAGGACTTCCAGGCAAAATAAAAAGATGGCAGATCTCTAATATGCATTTCAACATTGAAGCTGACATTGAAGTGCGTTTCATGCATTAGGGTCACCATGGCAATTCATTGGTGGACTTGCTAATGGAAGTATGGGCAATAAGGCATAATCCTGTGCAGCAGGGCTAAAGATGGCGGGGGCTTTGGCATGTGGTGGCATAAAAAAGGATGCTACTGATTTTAGCATATAGGAGGAAAATCAAAGTTATTAAGCAAGTGTATTTGGTTTAGTTTTGGATTGTTGTATCCAACTGTCAACCATGGATAGCTACGAGAGTTGCTTCAGTGACTGCCTGAGAACAAGTCTTTTGTCAGCCATCTGTGTGTGTACTGCCCCATTCCTTAGTAATTTAGACTTGTGCTATAAACGGTTTCCAGGCTGTTGAGGTGCATGCTCATCACGTAGCAACACTGTGAGTACCCACCATATGTGTTCAATGGTATTGGACTTAGTGCCCTTGGGTGTGATCCTACATTAGGCAACTTTGATACCAGCTAGTCACAACTGACCATGCATCATATAATTATGGCATGTACTGCTACAACTGAACACTTTTTTTCTAGTCTGGTTTTTTATATTAATACCATGTTTGTTGATTCAGGCAATAATCTGAGCATTAACATATTTCTTTCCAATATACGCACATGTTGCTATAGCACAGTAGACAGTCCTTATCTTGCTCTGCCGCCTTACCTGTACAAAGTCCTTTCTGTAAATAATAAACGTGCTATAGTATATCAAGCAAATCATTATGGAATCTTCTGTTGGGCTTTAGAAAAATTACTATGTCTTGACAGGTTGTTTTATGTTGCTATTTGGGGAATACTTGTCACAATGTTAAAGGAAGCTTTCAATTAGTATAAGTACTGATTTAGGCATGGAAGGGAGACTAAAAACCCTGCTGCAAACTAACAAACTTATTTCTGTAATATTGAGTTTGCCTCCAAGTGGTCCAGTTTTTAGCTTTTCTGGGACCAGTGTATGGAAACGTGCACTGTCAATACAGTTGTACTGTGGATGCAGGTGGACACATGGAAGTTCAGCTTGACTTAGTTAGCACTTTGGATGCTTGTATAACTTTCCCCTAAAATCAGTGGTGATGAGTTTGGTTTGTTGTACACAACAGCAGTCAGAGTCTTTATACGGTATAAATTTTAAACTTACACTCGAAAAATGTCTGGTTATAAGAGACTGCACCTGCAATATTGTTTTGCCTCTACTTCGATGGAATGTTCCTTCCAGAAATTTCACAGCATACCTTGTACTTATTGTAAAAGAAGAATAGACAAAGTAAAATGGAGTTGCATTTTAATGAAAACATTCACCTTTTTGAAAGTAAAGGAAATGAAAAAAGAATTTGGATTTTGGACTTCCAGAAAATGGCTGCTGCATTGAAAGGTTACCTTAGTAATGGCATCTCAGTGTTTGGCTTCCCTCTTCCTCTCAGCCCAGAAATGTGCACCTCCTTCCCCCTTTTCCTGTAAACGCAAAAAATGTGCAGAGAGCCGCCAGAAGACGGACTGGTCTCTACAGGCTACACTAAGAAGGAGGTGATGTCACCAGAGGGAAAAGGAAGTGGGAAAAGAGGCCAGAAACTCCAGGCCCAGCATCTCCTCATCTCTGCATATCCCTGGAGAGTTGACAAAGGGGAGCATAGATGGGGGCAGTGGTGGAAAATGCAGTAGCAGAGTTGTAAGCTTGCAGAAAGGTACAGTGTCTGGGATATTGGGGTTCAGTGTAAGGGACACAAAGGCAGGGAGGTTCAGAGCCAGGGGTGCTGGGTGTCAGAGTTGCAATGCCAGGATGCAGAGTACCAGTACAGAAGCGGTCTACTTATAGGCCTGCAGAGAGGCTTCTCTGACTAGCCACCACCTTGGTGCAGGCCCCTGGATCGCATCAGTGGCTGATCTAAGGTAGGTTCAAAGGAGTTTAGTTAGCATGAGGAGTAAGGTCATTTAGATTTAAGTAACGTTATCTCAAAGTATTGTTAGCCTTTAGGCCTCCTTCAGACCTAAGCGTTGTGGTAATGTGCATTTTACTGCAACCGTGTGCAGTGTGGCAAAGTGCAATTTAGCAATTGGTTCCTGGTACAGAAAGTCTCCCATCAGTAATCTCTTTAGTATATCATGTGACATGTAGGAGCAACAAATAAGTTATTAGTGATGGGGGACTTCCTGTGCTGGCAGATGATTGCTGGTATTTGCAAAGATAGCTGCAGTTTAGAGAATCCTCCTCTGGGAATAGCGTAGAGTCTAAGGGATAAACCAAAATTGCGTCTATATCCGGTGCATACACAGTGGTGGCAGGAGGCCAAGAACATTGTGTCGCTAATACAATTGTATGGAAGCATTGATGTTTAAATGTAGACTAGAAGCAAGTCTAGAGTGGTCTCTGCGGAAGGCAGCACTGTGCCTGCAATCACGCACCTCAAAACTACTATGCCAGTACCAGCTGCAGTAACGCACTTTTCCTTATTCTGCCCGTTCATTGAACATACACACTTTTGCTAGTCTAAACTGTATGGTTAGAACTGATTCGTATAACCAAGGGGTGCTAGTGTATGTCACTGCTCTCCTTGAAGCAATAAGAATAGCAGAGAACAAACCTAGATTTTTTTTTAAATGCTATTGATCGGGACTCTGCAACCAATTGAGGTAGCTTTATTGTTTCGTAATAGGAGGGTTGTGCCAGAGCTTAAGTCCCCAGATACAGAGTGTGGCTTGGTCAGAGGTCTCTTCAGGTACATAGAAGAGCATGCTTCTATAATCATCTTTTATGTTATCTGCTTCTTTAATCTAATTGCTTCCATTAAGGAAAAGGGTGCAAATGTGTCCCCTATGTGCCAGTATACACCGATCACCCATAACATTATGACCACCCGCCTAATATTGAGTAGGTCCCTCTTTTGCCGCCAAAACGGCCTTGACCCTTTTAAGCATAAACTTTACTAGACCTCTGAAAGTATGCTGTGGTATCTGGCACCAAGTCGTCAGCAGCAGATTCTTTAACCTCTTGCCGTCCGCCCGTAGTAAAAAAACGGAGGAAGTTGCGAGGTGCAGCCTTCATGGATCAGACTTGGTTTTTCCAGCACATCCCACAGATGCTCAATTGGTTTGAGATCTGGAGAATTTGAGGCCAAATCAACACCTCAAACTCGTCGTGTCCCTAAACCATTCTTCAATCATTTTTGCAGTATGGCAGGGCGCATTATACACTATTGGCAGTGGACACGGGTCAACATGTGTTCAGACACCTTTCTGTCAGACCCAGCATTAACTTTTTCAGCAATTTGAACTACAAAAGCTCTTCTACTGGACTACATGGGCCAGCCTTTGCTTCCCCCGTGCATCAGTGGGAGTAGGCTACTTATAACCCTGTTGCCAGTTAGTGGCTTTCCTTCCTTGGACCATTTTTGGTATGTCCTGACCACTGCAGACTGGGAACATCCCACAAGATTTGCAGTTTTCGAGTTGCTCTGACCCAGTTATCTAGCCATCACAATTTGGCCCTTGTCAAAGCCACTCAAATCCTTATGCTTGCCCAATTTTTTCTGCCTCCATCACTTCAACTTCAGGGACAAAATGTTCACTTCCTTCCTAATGTTTCCCACCCACTTCCAGGTGCCATTGTTTCGAGGTAGTCAATGTTATTCACTTCACAACATTATGACCAATGAGAGGTGAAGTGAATAATCAATGTTATTCACTTCACCTCTCATTGGTCATAATGTTGTGGCTGATTGGATAGACAACCGTGGCACTCCAACTGGGGTGAAACTACCAATCCCGTTATGCCTGTAGCTGTCAGTCTTGCAATGCCTTATGGGACTTGTAGTTTCACCACAGCTGGAGTGCCAATGTCGTCTACCCTTTGTATATATAAACTAAATTTAGAGAGCCTTACTGCTTTGTGAAAAACCCGTAAATTGATCAAATGCATCAGGTGATCTGATCACTCCTGCTTTGGGATGGCTATTTCTTTGATGGTGAAACATTCTATACACATCAAATTGGATTTCCCTCTAAACCGAAATTAGCGTGACTACTATCTATTGTCATGCTGTGCTGAGTCAGTGTCTTGTCTCCTCCCATTCTTCTGCACTTACTTAAATTGATTTAATGCTGAAATTAGTTGCAGATAATAACTTTCACCTCGATTCACCTGGTTTTTAGTTCAAGGGAAGACGGCATACCCAATGTTTTATACACTCAGTGGTAAATTAATTGCAAAAAGGCAACTTGGGGGGGAAAAAATCCTGTACGTGACTGGGTGGTTAACATGAACTTTAGGTTCACGTCTCTTTTTTAGTCCTTCAATGTATACATTTCATATTTTGTCATCATAGTTATTGGTGTCATCACTTTTTTAAAGGTAGGTATTGGTGACATTATTTTAAGACAGGTAAAAACCCCAAAATTAGATTTTAGAAAGGAATGTGCTAGGTGAGGATAAGACCTACCTGTGAAAATTAAATGGAGATTCACCTTTCATTCAATTAAATTGTTTAGAAGCAACACAGAGAAAAACCATAACATTCTTGTGGTTTGTATGGCAGTGAAATTCCCCTGCGGGTAGGTACTGTGTGTTTCTTTAGTTGACTCAGAGGAATGTATCAATTATTTGAAGTTGAAAGCATGTCATTTAAGAATTATGTTTTGGGTGTCACACGAAGAATGTACACCAGACGTTAATTTAGCTGTTTAAAGAAACCCAGGAATTTTCAGTAATGTTTTTTCTCCTGTACATTAGTGAAAAGTAAAATTGCTGACTTGTAGGTGGTACCTTTTTTTTAATGTCATGTTTAAAAATAATAATTTAAGAGAGTTTGTGGTCGGAGACATTCCATGACTATGTGAAAGCATTGGTTTACAGGTCACAGTTATCTGAGGTGACCTCTAAAGACTACAATATTTCGTTTACATTAATCTATTACTTTTAGTTCTTTCAATGATAGTTTATATAATTTTACTAGTTTTATTTTTTATTTTAACCAACAACTCAAAGAAGAAAAAACAAAGATGCTTGTTACTTTTGTTCAGCATTGACTCCATTTCATTCCATTAAAGAAAAACTTGGGGAAGAAATTTTCTTGACTCTTGTAGTGGGGCTAGCAAGGGTTAAGTGTTTTTTTATGTCTAGTAACGAAAATGAAAAAAGTTATACTCACCTGAACCTCAGACGTGTGGCTGCTACACCGCTCCCTGCCACCTCTCTCCTCCTCCACTCCAACGATGCAATATCCCTCAGCGTCCTCCTGTACTATACACTGTGTATTGGACATCACAACTCATGGGAGCTTGGACTGCTGTAGTGGAGGGGGATCGAGGGACTGGTTTAACAGTCAGCTGGCTGCAAGGTTCAGGTGACTTGGTTATTTTAGACCCTAAACGAAAATGAGCAATTAATCCTTGCAGTGCGGGGGTAGCCCCACGGCAGGGGTTAAGAATATTTATGCGTTGAGTTCCTATTTAAATCAAACTTCAGTGAAAACTTTGTTAAAACCCTAGTTCTGGGTAGAGTTGAGGAGGATTAGAACACTTTTTAGGTTTTTATTGTCTCCCCACTGGGGAGATTTCCTCTCTCGCTTCCTGTCCATATGACCACACAGGTATATCTCACAGGTACAGTCTCCTTTGCATACATAGCCGATTACAATGACATTCACATACCAGCCACTAGGGAAGACTGAGTCTGAGGAAGTGAATCGGGCCCAAGATGCATCAGCATCTTTAGGCTACATTTACACTTTGCATTTTGGGATGCCTGCAGCAGGAGCCTACATATTCCTGCAGCAGGAATCCCAAATGTCAACTTTAGATGTGGCTGCTGTACCCGTTCAAGTTAATGACTGGGTGACAGCAGCCGCATTTGTAGGCAGCAGTCCACATGTAATTGTATGTGATACGATTACATGCGGTTTGGAATAGATCACTGTCCCTGGATGCACAATATTTGCATCCAAGAATAGTGTTATTTTCCAAAACGCATGTAATCGTATCACATACAATTACATACACTGCTTACAGATGCGGCCGCTGTCATTAACTTG
This sequence comes from Nanorana parkeri, assembly GCF_000935625.1. Lineage (NCBI taxonomy): Eukaryota > Metazoa > Chordata > Amphibia > Anura > Dicroglossidae > Nanorana > Nanorana parkeri. The sequence goes on from NW_017306584.1 coordinate 520,170, forward strand.
AATGGGTGACAGTGGCTGCATCTAAACTTGACATTTGGGATTCCTGCTGCAGGTATTCTAAAACGTAAAATATGAATGTGTATCCTAAAGACACTGATGCATCTTGGGGTTCAGTTGCTTCCTTAAACTCAGTCTTCCCTAGAGGAGACTGCTTATATAAGCTTGGTGCTCCTGTTGTTGAGTTTTATTCTGTTCAAAATGTATGGACAATTGTCTGGTGAGCGGTGTTACTTAGTTCCTGCATCTCTTCTGGAAACTGCTTTTCAAGATTTTTGCATATGTATAGTTTTTTTGGGGAATGCATCCTAAGTAAATTTCTGTTGACATTGTGCTCGGCCATCAGAATGGGTTCATTCTGTCTGTGTTTTATAACCCACCACAGTTATATTTACATAGATGAAGCAGACAAAATTAATACTCTCTCCATAATATGACAGGTACCAAAATTATCTTATATTCCATTCATTAACCAAGTGATTTCTGGTGGCTGTATGTCACTTTTGTGTAGGTTTTTCTTTTTCTTGCGCTTGTCAGGGACTTGAGATAAATGTTGCACATCCTTGTTTTGCCACAGGTTTATAAAAAGTTATCATGGATACCCGGTTTGGCAGTTCCTATTTAATTTACAGTCATGTTATCATCATTATATGTATAGTTTCATCCCTGCCAGAAGGCAGACAGTTTCTTATATTTGTATGGTATTTATGGCGTTATAAAATGTTGCACAGGCTGAAGTACACTCGAGTCAATAATTCATCCATGTAACCTCTGAATCTTGTCAGTAAATACTTGAAGTGCTCTCTGCTAATGCAGTTTATACCAGGGATGGGTTTGCACAGGGGAGGTTAACTCTGTCAGTAATGCATACATTAATATATGCGTCATGAAGCACAGTGCTGTAACTATACTGGGCAGCCTCATCCATGCCTCGGAGCTTCCAACAATACCTGATGTATACTGTAAAACGAGGTGTTATTGGTCATTAAAGGAGAACTATGGGGTCAGTGTTTTTTCCCATAGTTCTCCTTAGGGTAACGGGAGGACACAAACTAGCGTCCTCCTGTTACCCTAAGACCCCGTTCACATTGAGCGATTTATCGCGTGGTAATTCCCGCGATATCGCGGCAAATTACCGCGCTCCAATGCAATCCAATGGGGCAAAGGGTCCTGCTGTCGCGGGTCGTGTGTCGCTACAGCAGGACCCTTTTTGGAGCGGATTTAGCCGCGATTCAAGCTTGCTCAATGCAAGCTTGAACGCGACAAGTCCAACTCCTGACCTCAAATGAGGACAGTGATGTCATCAGGGACTCCCCTATATTTTGCAAAACGTGAAGCATTTGTCAACTTCTAAGTTATTTTTTAGAAGAATCCCATTTTGTTTTTGTGTTTTTTTTTTCTTTTTTTTAGGTTTTGCCCTTGTATAGTGAACCAGAAATTCTGTTTGATTAAAGGAGAATTATGAGGCGAGTGATTTTCACTCAGCCTCATAATCTGACCCGACCTGTGACAATGAAACTGTCACAGGTCGGCTCAGTAGATCGGGAAGTGAGCTCACTTCTCCATCTATCCCTGCAGAGAGCTGTGACTGTCACCTACTGCTCCCTGCAGGGATTCCCCCCCCCCCCCTTCCCATCCTCCAGCGCTGACTGGTGAAACGGACGGGGGAGGGGGCGGGCACGGGCACAACTGGCTCTGCCTCTGGATAGGCAGAGCTAGCTGTCAATCCCGCAGCTGGGTGGATCCAGACAGTATTGTCTGGATCCGTCCCGGCTGCCGCGTCTCTGTAGACCGCGAGCCGTAGCTCGCGGTATACTGAGCTTTGGATCACGGGAGAACGCTAGTTTGTGTTCTCTCGTGACCTTAGGAGAACTATATGGAAAAGCCCTGACCCCATAGTTCTCTAACGATATTGCTCAAAATGATGACATCATTAGTCTCGATTGGCTGGAAAATACCCATTACACATTTCTAGTTTAGTTACAACTTCCCCATAAGCAAGCTGTGATGAACTGGGTGAGCTCTAGGAGGAAGGGATGAGATGACTGACATGGCATGTGACTACAACAGAGGACATTAAGAATCTTTTCTGAGGTGTGAGAGCAATTTAAATAACTTCATTGTTCAAGGTTGATATTTGAACTGTAATACCTCCGCCCTTACACGTTGCACGGCTGCTCTGCTGGCATGCCATTGACCAGTTAGTCTTCACCTAGTTCCTATTTACCTATACCGTTTAAATAATTTGCAGAGACCTGATCTTGCTCAGCTGGTATATCTGAACTTGACACGCACCACAAATAAATGCACACTTTGAAGAATGTAAATCAAAGGTAGGCAATGTCAGCACTGTAGCTGTCAGAGACTTTCAATGCCTAATGGGACTTGTAGTTCCACAACAGCCACAGGCATGACTTGCAGAGGCATGATGGGAGTTGCAGTTGTAACACAGCTGGAGTGCTAAGGTTGCCTACCCCTGATGTAATTTACAGGAAGTGTCTGAGAACTGAATGCAAGGTACAGAAAAAGAGGGATGTTTTGATATGGTTCATTAGTACTGAAAGCCTGTTCCTGGTGCCCAATATTTCCACAGATTGGGAATGTACCAGGGAGCAGGTCGTAGATGGCGATTTATTCTTTGCTGGGCGCGGTAACGTGTATTTAAACCCTAGAAGATGAAGAAAAATTGTCCATGGACAACAATCAGCGTCTTTTCATTTTTAAAACTTAAGGGGCAAAATGAAAAGAGAACCTGATCGGTTCTGTCTGCTCCAGTTTAGATAAATTCCCCCCATTTCTAGTTTACCAGTCCTTCAGTGTGGTGGCTGGATTGTTTTCTTTTACACCTTGTAATCCTGCCAGTAATAATGTACGGACACTTGATGCAAACCCACCGAGTGCCTGAGTTTGCCCATAACTGTGACTGACACCCCCCTCCCTCCCGACCCAATTGGTTATGGCAGGGGCATTCCCTGCCCTTTGATGTGTAGCTGTGGGGTGGGTAATGCCCCTGCCGCAACTGATTGGCCCCATGTCAGTCAGTTTTCCATGGGCTAACTTAGATGAACAGGGTTTGCACCAAGCCCCCACTCATCACTGCCTGTCATTACCACACATATCGTAAGGTGACGATGCTTTCTTGCTAGATTTTTTTTTATACATGAGACATGCAGCTCTGTCTCGTAGTGACATTGTGGACACACCTGGAAGTGCCGGACAGCAGCCCTACCAATAACTCCTCATTAGAGAAGATTTACCACATTGCCCTCCAGAAAGGTAAGTAATAAACTTCTTTCTTCACAGGCTGCTGCTGACTGAATTTTATAGTGAGTGAAGACGGGGGTCATTTTAACTCGCTAAGCATTTAAATGAATCAGGCTCTTGATATGTTAATTATTGCATTTATTCTGTTGGCTGTTCATTACAGAGTTGGACATTTTATCAAAATAGTGCATTGTGGCAAGGCGTTGTAAAGTTGAATAAATACCTGGGTCATTGGTGGTTTAATTTTGGATATTTAACAGATTCTGTACATGTATGAGATCACAAATCCCCATTTAATGATTTACATGCACAGGAATTCATATTGCAATTTATTTTAACCCCTTACTGCATCTCTGCGGTTTTGTAAAATGTTAAGCTTGTGGTCGCTATAGAGTCAGGAGTACTAGACGAGTACTCAATGTTCCTGAAAACCATGGCTTATGCTGTAAGCTTAATATATTCACAGGGCTATTCGCAAAAGAGTTTAGAGAAGGCAGGAGAAGTGTACAATCTAGGACAACATAGCTGAACTGGAAAGTGAGCTGAATTGCAGAATTTTTCCAAATCAGCTATTTTGTCCTAGATTGTTCACTTCTCCTGCCGTCTCCAAACTCTTCACCCTTTTGTGAATAATCCTACCAATATTTTCTATTTTCAGTTTTTTTGAGGTTGTGTATCAGTTGTGCATCAGTCTCAGGTTTTATGGGTTCAAAAGCGTCATATGCTTCATTGTGTGTTACCCTGTATGTACAGGGATCTCTGCTGATGGCCATGACAAATGTGCAAACGTAAAAGTGTGGATTTATGTTGAGCGAAGATGAGGTCTTCCAGGGGCCTAATAGCAGGAGATTTCTAGGTACTTTATTATATTTTTTGATTAGAAGCATAGCCCAGAAGTTGTGCCGAAAGGTGGTCGTACAAAGACCTTTTCATTGTACTGTACAACGTTGTGTTGTTAAGGTTTACTTTTATCTTCTGACATTATCGGCATCTGTTAATTCAACCTTCTGGTTATTAACAAGTTAAATGTAGCAGTTGTTGAAAGGCAAAATAATCCTGTTACAACATGCCTTGCACAAATATTTCTACTGCCTACCTGCACAAAGGTAATTATTCTGAATATTTAAAGAGGAGCTGCATGTTCCAACACAAATTGCCCTATCAGCTAAAAATTAGAAGTCATGTTTTTCAGCTTTTTGTGAGACACATGTAATGCATAGAGTATACTTCATATTCTCTGCATACTCGTCTTATATAATTTTATTGGGAAAATATGAATTTTTTCCAAATCAACTTTGATGTTTTATAAATGTATATTTCTTAAGTTCTACAACAGGGGTAGGCAACCCTGGAGAGGTGAAGATCTACCTGAATAACATGGAAGAGATCAAAGATCAGCAGGGTGCAGGCATCGCAAAGTATCGCAGAGTACAGCGGTCGGGCGTAAGGCTGGCCATACACTGCTCTATATTTTTTTTTCCTTCAACACGCGGGCTGAACAAAAAAAATACAGCAGAGTCCTCCATCAACACTACGAGTGTGCCGATCGAGGAATCCTGCTGTTTGCATTGTATTCTGACAGCGGTTGCTGGCCATTGGCTGCCGGCTCTGGTCGTATTAAGATTTTTCCAGCCGGCTCCTTCGATCAGCTGATCGAGGGATGCCGGCCGAAAGGGTGCCCGCAGCGGCACACACTGTTTAATATCAGCCAGTTCCTCAAGAACTGGCCTAAATTAACAAAGTGTATGGGCACCCTTGGTAAAGCCTGATCTGAAGTCTGAGTGGAGGCACGGCAGGGTCAGGAGCTGTTGGAACATCAAGGTCAGTTGGGATCTACTAGTCATCTGCCCATAAATGATGGGTTGCTGACCCCAATCTTCAAGATACTAAAAGGTATTTTGTAATATTTACAAAATACTTAAATAAACCTTGAAGCTGAACTTCAGTCCTAAATATACCCTTCCTTTCTTAATACCAAGAAGCCAGATTGCCAGAGACACCGAGGGTTGGGACCAGGGTTAGGGCTCAAGTCTAAAACTTAAAAAATATAAGATTCAGACTCAAATGTGTACAATAAATGCAGAAAGTATGTGTATGCATGTGTGTTTTTAATATGCATTACACAAGCAAAATAAGGGGTTAATAGTTCCTGCCGCAGGCACCAAAAAACATATAGTGTGAACGAAGCCTTAATGTTGTGGTGCACATTCCATCTGATTCTAAATCCCTCCCCCCTATGAATCTATTATGCGCCTTGCCAGCGTATCTTTTTGGGAGATCTTCCCGTGTCCTTTAACAAAGTCTTTGACCCAGAGGGCCTGTATGACCCACCCATGTGTGCTGCATCTGCTTGTGTATTAGGAGAAAACAACACATTTTGCTTTTTTTTTTATAAGTCCTTCTGAGCACTTGGGCTAAAAAAATGTTTTTCATTGTGTGCAAGAATGAACTCAAAATGACAGATAAAATGGCAGACATCAGACCAATTGATTACTTGTGCCAAATAATAGAAAATCAACAGAATATATCGTGAGCACAAAGAGTGGAAGACGGGCATACGAAGTAAAATTGCTACCTCGTTGGCACTAATGATCAGAATGACAAACATTTTTCAGAAAAATCGTTTAAACTTGAAATGGCATTCTTTAGCGACTCTGATGTAGAGATAATCATCAACTATTCCTTTTTAAGGTGTAAATGATTCACGATGGTGTGCTCATTGTGACTCGTTTGTAATTATATAAAAACGTTAAAGGATTGGTTTACCTTTTATTAAAAATCACCTATACTTTCCCTTAACACCATGGACATACCATAACCTGGAACTAAGAAGATTTTAAAAATAGGCATTACTGCTGTTTTATATACCTTGTGCCATTCTGGCAAGGTATAAAGCATTCCACAAAAAATCCTTGTGTCCAAAGGTCCTTCCTGACCTCTTTTTAGCACAGACCAACCATTGGGATGAGCGATCCCTAGTGGAAGTGGAAAAGTCGCCACCCCCTGCACATGCGTAGTGTGTTCTGTCTCCAGTCACCGCCGCTGACCTCATCCACGTTGACTAGAGACAGGGGGCACTGCGCTTGTGCAGGGGTTGGCAGAAGGCCAAGGCTAGTCGCAGCAGATGAGCTCAGAGGCTGCGACTGAAGATGGAGCATACAGACTGAGCAGATATAAAAATCACAAATTAATTCAACTCTCTATAGGAGGGCTTGAGTGTGAGAGGAAGAAGCAGTACAAGGTGCCAATCCTAACGTGTTGACAAGAAGCATGCTGATAGGAAGAGAAATCAGAGTGACAGAGAGATGAGCTCATTACTGTGTTCCTTCTCCTTTCACTGTTGCGTCACAGGCTGGGGTGGGTCCAGGGCAACCTGAGCTCAGAAGAAGTGGATTGAATGATGCTGACCATCAGTCCAAGGACATCTAGCATCTGGAAGAAAAAAATATGGTGGGTAAATCTCTGCCTTAAAAAGTGAATATTGTATCATAAGCTGGTTTTTGTTACTTAAGCTTTCCTATTAATTTTTTATCCTCCTTTTTGGGGGGTTTTTGGTGACCCTCTTGACTTCAGAAATTTGAGTCCCTAATCTGCAGCAAGTTTACAGATCAGGGAATCAGGGAAGGTAAGGGAAAAGTCTGTCTTTATCTACATACTTGTTCTGAGGGACTCAAATGATAGAAGCCTGAGGATTAGCCCAGCTAGGCAAGTAGCTAGCCTCTGTACTACTATCAGGAGATGTTTCCTTTAAGCACTCTTCTAGGGTAATAGGACAAATGAGCCAATGAAACTAAAACCATCTAGGAAAGGGTTGGTATTCGGGATCATGTTTTGCAGCTTGGTTGAATTTAACATGTGGTTTTAATGTTAGAACTGTGGTAAAGGAATGTTAGATTTATCTAGGACATAACTAAAATATGATTATTTACACAGCTCTGAGTGTGTCTTCCAGGCCACTTTCCTCCGTTATTGAGATCCTTTCCCCTCTTTGATCTATTATACCCAACATCAGGCTCTGTCTTGATCACTGAATAAATTAAACATTGTTCCTATATTGTATAAACAAATAAGCTTTTTGAAAAGAGCGGGAGGCAAGCCGAGTACAGTTTTAGAGAAATAATCGATATCTATATTATAAACCTCACAGTTGTGTTGGAATGGAAAGTATGCTGGTTAAATGCTTTAGATGTGGTGTGTATCCCCTAAAGCAGTGTTTTTCAACCTTTTTTTGTGCAAAGGCACACTTTTTTCATGAAAAAAATCACGAGGCACACCACCATTAGAAAATGTTAAAAAAATGTAACTTTAGTGCACACTCTTCATACATTTAAGTGCTGGCCAAGGCCTGAGTATTTAAGCACCACACCCCTGGGTTGAAAGTGTAAAGTGTATACATATCTCAAATAAAAAGACATTTTTATTCAGAATTGTCTTTTGGCACCATTAAAGCCCCACTTTTTTTCTTTTTCTTTACACTAGTCAAGTGCACACTGCTGGTGTGTCATGGAAAAGAACCCCCTCACCTTCCCAGTTGCTAGGAGCGTGACAAGACCTGCAGAAAGGGGGGTCCTCTGAGGGATGCTGGCAGAATTGCCTCTATCAATGCTCCGGCTCTGTAACGGCTCAGAGCTCCTGTCACGTCACCGGCTCCTCCCCCCGAGCTGGAGACGTGACAGAACCTTTCATCGCTCCACCCCTCCGGCTCTGTCACGGCTTCATCTTTTCTCCACGCCGTCACTACTCCACGCCCCCCTGCTCTGTCACGCGGCTGCATCACCGCTCTATACCCGGTCACCGCCGCTCCACGGCCCCAGCTATGTCATCGCGGCTGCTCCACGCTCCCAGCTCTCGTCGCGGCTCCATTGCCGACCCGCGTCCCCTGCTCTCGCACCGGTATGATTGGTCTATTTGTGAGCCAAAGCCGCGGCACACCAGACAATATCTCACGGCATCTAAAAAAACAAAGACTTCCACTTTTACATTTGGTGCAGCAGTGTATAACTTGATTTTAACTGAATAATTGTGTCTTCTTTATATTTTACCACTTGCGTGACCATGAGCCAGGCATTACCCAAAACGGTGTTTGATTATGACATATGCAATCTGTGCTTCTTGCTTAGCACTAAGGTCAGATGCTTTTTATGCCACTGCTGTCGAAGTTTAACACATCCTTGCAAGTGTTTTACATGCATGAGACAGGGAAATGGAGGTGGACAAATATGTTGTTACCCTTACAGCTCATTGAAACAATGCTTCATTCCTCCCAAAAAGGGAAGACATAAAGCAATAGTCTCATGTATACCTGCATGCCTTTTATGTCAAAAAGTAAAGCCAAGAAAAGGGAGAAATCATTGCCTATTTGACAATTATGATTATCATACAGGATTTATATTACGCTAGTGGAGCTCTTTACAAATTGACGGAGACAGTACACTTAAAATACAATTTCAGTACAGTAGGGTTAGGAGGACATGGACATGAAAATGGCTTGGGCTAATTTGTTAATACTTCTAGAAAAGATTGTACGTAATTGGATCTTTGTGAGATTTTAAACTAAGGCTGGCCATACAATGTACCGTAAGAATTTTGACAGGAATCAGCCTAAAGTACTTATAGTGTATAGTAGGGATGCGCCAATACCAATACTAGTAGTGCCGATACCGACTGTTTGGGCGAGTACTCTTACTCGCCCAAATGCTCCGATACCTTCCCCGACACTAGAACTTCCTGTCAGAGGAAGATTTCCTCTGACCGGCAGTGCCGTAGGGGAACATGGAGCCAGCTTCCCGGGCAATCAGTAAGCCGGGTGGTGAGTAATAACCCAGCTTCCTGGCTGGAAAGCTGAAATCAATGCTGATTGGCTGGAAAGCCGGTTTCCCGGCCATTCACGATCGAGCTGGCCAAACAACATGGAGCTGGCTTACCGGGCAATCGGGAAGCTGGCTCCATGCCAGCAGAAGTATCGGTACTCGGTATCGGCGAGTACCGAAAGCAAAATATCGGTACTCGATACAGAAAAAAACAGTATTGGTGCATCCCTAGTGTATAGCCCTTACTAGCTAATGAAGTCTATTACAGAAGCATATGATCCGAACATTTTCGGCTGAACAGGGGATTGCAGTCAGGGGATTGCAGTCAATCGGCTGCAATCACTATTCATGTATTCCGACAGCCCACAGGCTGACCAAAAAATATATAATTGTGCATGGCCAACTTATTAGTTTCACACACGTAATAAATCTTGTCAGCCTATTTAAATGGAGAAAAGTAGTCACTTTTGTGTTTGGTATCATCCTGTGCGCCACACTGAATATAGACCAGAGAAAGCAAAGAGATTGCCTGATAAGCTCAAAAAGAAAATTGGACCAGCATGTCAAAGGTTAAGGCTACAAGACCATGGACGTTTGCTATTCCTGCAACTACAGTTGCAAATGGTATGTGGATGTTTAAGATGCATTGGAGTGTAACCAACCTCTCTGGATGTGGTTTGCAAAAGGAATATCGATCCCAGAGTGAACAGAAAGATAGTGTGAATGGTAACCAAGGAAAACTTCCAAATAGATACAAACTGAACTCCAAGGTCAAGGTTCCTCAGTGTCTGACTGCACCATCCGTAGCTTTTTGATAGGAAGAAAGCTCAGAATGACTCCACTGTTATAAGAAATGCATATTACCCTGTGTGCGTTGTCACCCCCCGCTTTGTTTTGTTTGTCTACGATAGTGGGACCACCTGGCAATGTTACACTTATGGTCTTGCATGCATACTTGCCTATTCTTGTTCCTTGTATTTCTGGAGTTTCAATTCACATTTTTTTTTCTTTGTATGGTAACTCTGCTCCTTTACCTGCACATAACTCTTGGTTTTTCCTTGTTTGTTGTTTAAGTTCTTTTTAATAAAAATGCATTGTGCTAAAAAGAAATGCATAATAAAGCCAGGCTGTCATTTTAGTAAAATGCATATAAACAAGCCACAATGCTTCTGGGAGATGAGATGAGACAAAACTGGCGCTTTTTGGCAAATTACATAAGCTCTATGGTCACAGGTGAACAAAATTTAAAGGAGGACTATGAGGCGAGTGAAAATCACTCGCCTCATAGTTCTAGCCGACCTGTGACAATGAAACGTTCACAGGTCGGCTCAATAGAATAATTGGAGGACTGATTCTCTGGAGACAAGCAGATAGGCATCCTTGCTCGGATCACTGCCCTTTCTTCTCCAACTGTTCGGCCAGCAGACTGACTGACCGAAACACTCCTCTCATGCCTGTACTGTGTCTCCCACCTCCTACCTCTGACTCAATATTGGAACTTGGCTCATATTTTACCCCTCCCATCTCTGGGGGGGGGACTGCGCAGGTGCGCAGCTCGGATAGACCCGCCCAGACACATATATATATCAGCGTATGCAAATTGATATTCCCTGTTTCCTGAAGAAGCGCCTGTGTGCGCGAAACGTCGTATCAGCTCCTCCATCCTCAACCCTTCCAACATCGCATAGCATCATTTCCGCATTTAATTGATTGTTATTTTGATGTTTATCCTTGATCTTTGTAACTCAATCATGTTAATTGTCACTTATTATTCTTTGTGAGCTTACAGGGAGCTATCTACTTAGCTGAATTTTAATAATGGATTTTCGATCCAGCTTCTTAAATTTTCATTATCGTACCAGCTCCTCCATCTGCAAACCTTTCAATCTTTTACATCATCACAGCATACAATGGACTGTTATTTTGATGATTATCCTTGGATATTTGCAATGTTATCATGCTAATTATTATGCACTCTATTTTTATTTTGTTATGCTTAAACCATGCTGTAGGAAAGGTCTACATGGAGTGAGCATACAGGGAGCTATCTACCTAGCTGACTTTTAAATGGATTTTGGATCCAGTTTCTTAAATTAACACAATTAAAATTAATTTTTTATATGGATTCTTGTTTTGTGGAGTTGTCTTTTACTCAAAATTAAAATTAATTTTTTATATGGTCTTTTGCCTCGTGGAGTTGTCTTTTGGTGCTCTCAAAACCCCACTTTCTGTTCTTGTTAATACCGCGAGCTGTAGCTCGCAGTATACTGAGCTTAGGGTGACTGGAGGACGCTATGTCTTTTGGTGCGTTTAAAACCCCACTTTCTGTTCTTGTTACTACAAATTCCAGGGGTGTGGCACCTACTATTCAGACCCAGATATGGAGTTGTCTTTTGGTGCTCTCAAAACCCCACTTTCTGTTCTTGTTAATACCGCGAGCTGTAGCTCGCAGTATACTGAGCTTAGGGTGACTGGAGGACGCTAGTTTGTGTCCTCCCGTTACCCTTAGGAGAACTATGGGGAAAAGCCCTGACCCCATTGTTCTCCTTTTAAGCTTTTAAGGGAAAATAATACTGTGCCTACTGTGGAAATCTCAGTTTTGTTTTTGGCCTGCTTTGCTGTGTCTGCCACGGTGTGTAGGGAACAATTAAATTTCAAGACTCAAGGAATTCTGGAATAAAATGTACATCCCAGTGTCAGAAGGCTCAGTCATAGGTTGTGGGTCCTTCCAACAGGATAATGACCCAAAACACATAGCTGAAAGCACCCAAGAATGGCTAGGAACAAAAGATTCAACTATTCTGAAGTTGCCTTCTATGATCTGTCCCTGATCTGAATGCTATTGAGCACGGAAAGAGCTGAAACATGCTGTCTGGAGGAGGAACCCTTCAAACCTTTCCAAGCATTTTGCTCAATAAGAGTGGGCCAAACTACCTTTTGGTAGGTGAAGAAGTCTCATTGAGAGCTACAGAAATCCCTTGTTTTGCAGTGATTGCCTCCAAAGGTTGCGCACCAAAATATTAGGTTATGGTCCCACTATTTTAGTCCATTCCATTTGCGTTTATTTTATTTAAAAATGTATGTTGAATCAAAAAAGCAAAGTCTGATTTTATTAAGAGGTAGACAATTAGGGATTCCAAATAGTTTTCAGTTTCACGGTATTTAAAAAAAATAGGATGGCTTCCTGTAAATTTGTTTATGGTTATATGCTGTCCGAGTCAATCAACATAATCTGTCACTGCACCACAAGATATCTTAACCTCTGTAAAAATTGTTCTTAAAGTGAGTTTGAACTGAAAACGTGAAGATTTTCCACCTTATAGGAAAGATCTAGAGTTTGGTAACTGTAAGCAGTACCCGGATAGATTTACTCCTTTCCAAAAATAGCAGGCACTTCCTGTGCCTTGCACCTCATAACTTTATATCTGTAGTATGAATTTAAGGCATTGTGTCTTTTGACTGCTAGTCTTACAAGAACTGAAGTGAGATTTGGTGATGTCACTGCTTTGCTAAGGGCTTACTGGACAGAAAGCTGTACCGGGTGGGCATCTGATATATTTATTACCCCCCATCTCAAAGTACTGCATTAATTAAAATAAAAATAAAAAAATACATGTGGGAAAATTTAGAAACTATACTTGCCTTACCCCCTGTTTCGGTCTCTACTAGGGGTGATGTCACGATCATTCTGCTCAGGATCCCAAATCTTGCGGTAGATCTTCTTATGACATTTGGTATACTCAGTTTCCTGGATCATGCTGGAGTTAACTGAACATCACTCTCTCCATTGAGCGGCTAGGGGAGTGAGGAGGATGCATTTTCTTGATATTTTTTTTTCCCCCCACTTTTTTTTCTTTTGTACAGCTTTAATGCTTAACTTGAGATAGAGGTTCACAATGTAATAAGGTATGCTTTAATGCCAAACTGTGTTCAGAAAACAAAATAAATGGCTAACTGTCAAGTAGTCATTTACAAAATGGCATCTAGTAGACTTGGCTACAATCAAATAGGATTGAACCCAAGGGAACAATGTTTAAGGAGGAAAATGACAAATTGAATAACATTTAACCGTCATTTTTATTCATCTTGGGGTGGCCCCTCACATGTCACACAAATGCTTTACTTTTCTTTAAAATTGTATGTTAAGAAATCGAAGTGTCTTTGAATAAGTCGAATTAGCAAGCATCACTTTTAAAAATGTACTGGGATCAACACTAATACTGCAAGGTTTGGTAGATGATTCACACTAGCTGCCCACTAAAACGCTTCATTGGTGGGAGGTGTAATGTGCTGTTTCAGCACATCACCCTATATTATTTTTTTTCTTCTTAGATTTCCTATGTGCCCTAGTGACTGGCGTTTGATCAGCTGCTAAAAAACACCAGTTATCACATAAAGTTTGAACGGGCCCTACATCTCAGATTTTCTAATGGTGAGATGTGCATTTTCTTCCCCGTTCCTGCTTACCTGCTGTGTTCTTTACAAGGGACCCTTTTTCCCTGTTAGATTTTTTATATTATGATGCATGCAACAACAAGAGTGGGAACACCTGATGGTGGTCAGGGATAACCAAATATCCACATTTGGTGGCAGCAGAGCCAAGAGTTATGGTGGGGAGATCTTGCTTCTTTGGAGTTCCATAGATAGATAGCTGATGACCCAAGACCACTAGGCTTAACCAGTAACTGAAATATCACTTTTCTTCAATCTTATGGTTAACAAATTAAAGGCTCCAGATAGAGCCATCATCTTGTCCATGGTTTTTTTTTTTCCTTCTTCACATGAAATAAAAAAAATCCACAGAAAAAAAGTGTTGGGCTTTGTTTATAAAGAATAACTCCAGGCAAAACTTTTATTAACCCTTGCAGTGAGGATACCCCACACTGCAAGGGTTAACTGCTTCTTATTTGTCTGGTTGCTAAAAAATAAGTTATACTCGCCTGAACTGTGGAGGCGGGCTTGTTTTTAGACCGATCCTTCCAGCCTCTTTCCCCCTCCTGCAGTGGTCCAAAGTTCTGTAAATCCCCACATTCCATACACTATGTATAGATGTGCAGCGTAGGAGGAGAGAGGCTTCAGAGACTGGAGAAGCAAAGAGCTGGATTAGCGGTTTGGGTGAATATAACTTTTTTTTCTTGGCACATAGACAAAAAAGAGCAGTTACCCATTGCCCTGAATGCTTCTTTAAAGTTTGGACAAGAGGAGGTTCACTTGTTAAGATCAGGGGTGTAGGAGCACTTCTTTTTTTTTTATTCATTTGTCTTGGGTGCTAAAGAACTCATACCACAAACAATTGTGATGAAAACCAGTGTACTGGTATTTGAAAGCTTTTTTTTTCACAACATATCTGCTTTCAACTACAGACATACTCATTGACTGAATGTAACAGTCCCTTAGGAAGGTTGAAAGAGAAAATGTGAAATAGGTTGCGTAAACATTGGACATAATTATAGTTGGTGCCCTAGATCAGAACTACTATAGGCACAATATATGCTGTAGTGTTTGGCTTAGAGAGAGCATGCTGAGACTTGGCTGCACAAGCTGTAAACAGCCATTGGATGTGTAGACTTATTTTTCAGAGAAATGTCATGGCATCTCAAATGTATACAGCATAGGGCAGGAATTGTAATTTGACATTATTTTCAAAGTGCCCCCAGATTGTATAGCTGTCATGGGATTGCTTGAGGAAGCCATTGGAAAATTCTGTTTAACTGTTACTGATGATTGTATGGCCATGTCACGAATCCATGTCCTCGGTGACGCAGAAATACCATTTTGACTAAATGCTTAGCATTGCCCCAGGGTCACACAGGTTAGAGAAAACAAGCCGTTCTCCTGTACGGTTGTAAGGTGGAGACTTGACACTTAATCCTAAACTATGCCAAGTCTGCATATACACATGGTTTTTCTTTTGTTTGCTTTTCTCAGTTGTGTTGGAGTCTGTTTGCTGTTAACGTCTCAATGCTCTGCCACATCACTCTACAAGGCATTAGAGCCTATGTTTACTAAACAGTCTGGGTGGATATGTACAGAGTTGGATTTACCTATTTGCCTCCTGCCTGTAACTTTTCTTTCACTGGGCTAAAAATAGGTCTCTGGAGTGTTTCATTATTGATAAGCGGAGCAGGAGCAGTCTAAGAAATGTTCTCAGCTTTTTTTAATGATTTGGTTCTTGTGTTTATAGATACTGTAACCACATTAAACTACACTAAGCTGTTACATCTTTATCTTATTTGCTCCTTCAAGCTGAACCCCAGGATAAGCATATATTGCCTTAATACAAGAGTTGTGTGTATTCTTACTTGGTGTGCTTTGTGGATTTCTTCCAGATATTTACAGTAATCCAGGATGGCTCTTTTCCTCTGGATAGGAGCTTCCTGTAATAAAGACCAGTCACTGCTATTCTCTCTCCTGTGTAGGGTGACTGGTCTTGTACCCGCCCACCTCCTGTACTGTTCTACAGGCAGCTTGTAGTGAGTGAGCCTGTTGGGTCCCTTCCCCACCTCTGCTCCCTGCGCAAGTTATATGCAGCCCACTGATGTCACTTTTATGGTAATATCCGAGTTTACAAAGACATTTGATACACACACAGTGGATTTCTCTCCTATGTGGCTATTGAAGAATGTATTTGAAATATGTGTTTGTGCCGGAAGTTTAGATTTAAGTGTTTGGTCTTAGGCAGATGGGTAATAAGAGATGAGGGAGTCCTTGAAATGTTGTGAAGCAATACGGGGGAGAAGGGGGGGATTCATTTTTAATCTATTTTTGTGTAGTAAAATCGAAGGGCCTTTCCCTTTTTATACATGCCAACAATTCAGACAGCAGCCAGAATACAGCATTGCCTTTAAACTGGGTTTCATAGGCAAATATGACTACCCCACTGTCCATATATTATTAGACTATAAAACATTGTTTCTATTATAAATTATACATTAAAAATTGGGATTTTAAAACATTAACAAACACTGATCACATATTTTACCTCAAGCTGGTCTCACTTACATGTAGATCAAAAAAGAGAAAAAAACTTTACATTCCTTTTTAAACCTTAATATTCCAACAGGGTTACAGTGATGGGATCAATTCATGAGGGATAGTATATTAATAATAAACCAATTACTTCAGTTAAACAGATTGGTATACCATTTTAAGAGTTTGGTTAATGCACTTGCCTTGGTCCCGGAGTGCTGTGTTCACCTCAGCAAAACTGAATGAGTTAATGGAGTTGCTGGTAAACAGCATTTTTTTCCATGTTGATCACAGTTGTCGGTATATAGTCACAAGAGTTCATTCTTGCATCAAGCATTATGCTTCTGAGGTCCGACCAGTATTTGGAAAAAGCTGTCGCTATGTTTTAATAGGTACCATCTCTGGAGAGATTGATGATGTCAGTAGATGGCTTGAGCAGTCTATAATTGGGTTTACCCAAACAGCATGTATGTGGCTTTACAGTCATTATGATACAGAAACACAGACCTTTTAAAATGGTAGTGGAAATGGAGAACAGGAAAAAGTTTGCATATTGGTCATTACTGACTCCCTCCCTCTCTCATTTAAGATATTTTCATTCAGAATAGTTATGGGGATCATTTTCATTTTGCAAGGCACTCATGGTTTAATTAAAGGAAAATTGTAACAAATGAGTTGTGTAGCCTTCCATGGCTAACCTCTCCTTCTGAGGATGCTAGTTTCCTTGCTTTTATGATGACCCAGTGACTTCTTCAATTCACAGACCTGGAACTAGTATTCTTTGCTGTTCTGAATTCACTTAATACATAATTGTTTTGGGTCAGTGGCTGAAGGTATTGAGGCCAGTGACAGCCAGGCAAAAATTATTTTTAAAAGGATATCACCAAATGTATTGCCCTCCTGCATTTCGCTCAGTATAGGTTTTCTTTATACATGAACTCAATCACCGCCATTGTAACCATTTTGGATGCTGTAATCAACAGTGGCTCAACTGACTTTTACTTCTGGTCACACTGCCCTGCATTAAATTCTTCCTTCAGGGGGTTTAAAATGTCAAAATAACCAATCTGATAAAAATTATAATTGTCTGTCTGTCTGCCCTTCGCCGGAAACTTTGCAGTATAGCAGAGGTCCCCTCACTGCTCTTATTCCACACCTCTGGGTGTGTGGAAAATGGTGTCTTCCACTAGCAACTGTGGATCCTTCAGCTGACCCCTATTTTATTGTGTCCTTACATGTTTTAATATTGGGTAGTAGTCGGAAGTGTTTGGGGCTGACTAATTTAGTTCAGTTGATGCTGAGGGGCAATAAGTGGTCAACTAATGGTACCTCTGCATGCACAGCAGGGTTTTTGCAATGCTGTATCTCATAGGACAAGATTTAGGGACATATCAATAGCTTACCTTTTATTGCAGTTATTTCCAAAAGTGATTCCTGGTTTAGGCAGCTAAACAACTCCTTGTCCTCAGCCTATGACCAGTTTTTGGGTGACCGTAGCAGCAGACTGATGAGATCATCTCCTCTGCTTTTGTTAGCATGGTTTTTTGTCGGCACCTGTGCATGCAGCAAATATTTGCTTTCTCAGAGCTCTGACATTTTAAATACCTTTTTTAATGATTGTTCAATAAATGCATAAATGTATTAGTGATGGTTTCTTTTAGATCTTCCTGAGGTCCAGCCTTTGTTAGTGATCAATACATTGACAAAAGCTTGATTCAGGGAATTGACTAGGAAATTGAGATGATAGTGCTGACCTTCAATTTGAGACCAGAGACAAGACCTCTAAGAGACGGTATGATACATATGTACATATACATAGAACTTGGAGGAAATTTGTATCACTCAGTGGCATACCTATTACCCATATATCAAAATAATTTTTAGTATTAAATATGAGATTAAATGAATACGACTAATGGCTAGAAAAGAGAGAACATTGTATTCATTCCAAAACCCTCCCCTAAAAATCAGGGCTTTAATAGCAAGCTTCATATGTAAAGAAAAATGTAGGGATGATAGTGGCAGGCCTGCAGTGAATTCAATTTTGGAAATATGGTCTCCAAACATTGGTGACGTGACCATATACAAGCAATAAAATATCATACCTGTAAACACATGGACTACAAATTGTCAATCTATACAATACTCTGGCAACAAACCGTAATTGCTACGATAAACTGGCAACCGTTGTAATACATGGGCAACAAACAGAGAATCCTTACAATATGCAGGCAGCAACTGTGAACATATGTGGGCAGCAAATGAGCAAACTTGTCAATATGCAAGCAAAAAACAGGAAATTTATTGTAATATGCGGGCAACTCCCCCAGGACCTTCCAAGCAAAATCCCGTTTCCTATGTACCACTTTCTCTTTCTCTATATCA
>NW_017306584.1:538652-577997 GCF_000935625.1 Nanorana parkeri
TTTCCCTCTGCTAAAAAGTAACTGCTTTGCCGGTACTCCTAAAAATAAAAAGTGCAAGGGTTGCAGGGTTCTCTTTATAGCTGTAATATGTGAGGTTGACATCATTGCCTCCCAGTTCTACCTACACTTTGTTCGTGAGCTTCATCCAGCTTTTATCTACAATAGTTTATTTTGGAAGCTCCAACACTAACTTGAATGCAGTACAGCATTAATCAGGGGACATGTATTAAAATCCTGGGGTCCTTATTATTATAACTTTAATATTATTATAACTTTATTTCATGCTACAGGCATAGATAAATTCTTCAGTCTGTGTACTGATTTTCAACTAGAATTTTTTTTTTTTAACTGTCATGTACAGATGAAAAGTAAATTTTCGCTAAATACAACTTTGTAGCAGAGTCCATAAGCCTCCATAGTTTGACATTTCAACAGCAGATACTCCCAGTAGATTTTAATTCATATAGTTGTAATGGCCATAAATAAATTGTGTGGTTGAACTTCGCTCAAGTCTTTTTGTACACCACAGTAGTAGGTTAAGCACCAAACTTTCTTCAGACATATATCTTTTTTTTTTTTATGCTGCTCCTTTTTGTGGAAGGGAATCTGTTTTTAAATACAGGTTCAATTTTGTGTTCTGCAGAAATGTATAAAATGAACTGAATCTCCAAGTACAAAGAGGTCTGGACTTTGTCTGGCTCAGTTTGAATATTCACTTTGTTTTGATTTAGATAAAATGTTCTATTTTTGTCTGTGAAAAGGAAATGTCTTGATTTGGTCTGCAATGCTGAGTGCTAAATGAAATATACGGAAAAAGGTGGGGGGAGTGTGTGTGTGTGTGTGTGTTTTAATTGTATTAACATTGTGCGGAAAAATCCTGTTTTACTTTTTTTCTGTTTTTGTTCATTAAAAAAGGATAATGTAGTTACACAGTGGTTTGTCCATGCATACACTTAACAATTAGCTGGTCACGAAGCATCCTATAGTCTGCTGAGTCACTGCCTTCCCCCACCTTCTGCTGGTTAAAGATTAGAGAAACTCTGTCATATAGGAAGATGTCGCTCTGGGTCCAAGTACAGCAGTAGATAACTTGGTTGATAATGGCCATACCATAAAAATAGAGGACTGTTTAGATAAAGATAAAATAATGAAACATTCATGTTTACCACCTGGCACTATTTCCTGGGGATGGGCAAAGGGCAGGTTTCACTTAAATATAATATTTCTGTACGTGGCCTATTAGAAACTTGTGCTCCATTTTTGTGTCGCCACTGATTTACTATAAACCCACTGTATGTGGCATATTAGAAGCTTGTGCTCCATTGTTGACTTACCTCTGGTTTACTATAAACTAACCCACTATAGACCGGTTTCATCACTTATTATCCAAAGGATTGTAAAAAAAAACTTGCATGGGAAACCTAGGTTGGTACCATTGCTGATCTCTTCTTGGGTCAAGTATGCAGATCAGGACTGTAACTAGGGCTGCAACAACTAATCGACATAATCGATTATAATCGATTTATTGAAAAAGTTGTCAACTTTTTCAATCATCGATTAATCGGCTTCTGGTTAGTTGGCTCTGTTCACGGCTGCGCGCCGCACCTCCTTCACACCTCACGCTCGCCGCTGCCAGACCCGCCAGCACCCACGCTCCACACGCCACACCTTTTCCCCGCCTCACGCTCACCGCCCTCCCACATCCACGATCGGCACAGGGACGCGGGGAGAACAAGTAAGGAGGAGCAGGTGTGGGGGGGTGACAATCGCCGATAGACAGGCCCTATCTCAGAAGCAAGTTGCTGGAAGACTGCTCAGTTAAGCCTGCACTTCCCTCCCCCCCACATGGTGCTCTATAATGTATTGCTGGGATTTGTATTCCTCTATAGCTGACAGTACATTGTGCTGTATATTATACAGAGGACTACAAATCCCAGCAATAGTACATTATACACTGTATGTATAATGTACTATTGCTGAGATTTGTTGTATCCCTCTATAGCTGGTGGTATTCTGCATTGCGCTGTATAGAGGACTACAAATCCCAGCAATAATACATTATACAGCGCAATGCGGAATACCCCCAGCTATAGAGGTGTACAACAAATCCCAGCAATAGTACATTATACAGCGCAATGCCGAATACCGCCAACAAATCCCAGCAATACTACATTATACAGCGCAATGCCGAATACCGCCAGCTAAAATGTACTATTGCTGGGATTTGTTGTATTCCTCTATAGCTGGTGCCATTCTGCATTCTTTGCTATATAATTTTACACTTTTCATTTCACTATATTGCACACCACACTTTTCTTATTTTCTTTTTTACTTCCACCGCTCCAAGCTTGCTCCTTTTTGATGGACTACAATCTCAATACAAACTAGTAGTCCCATCACTGGAGCCATTTTTTAAAATTTATTTTATTTTTTTATCCGATTAACTGAACTCAATCGGCTAACTAATCGATTTTGAAAATAATCGTTAGCTGCAGCTCTAACTGTAACTTTACTAATCTGTGTACTTGTTCTTGTTTGGAGCATGTCAAAGCCATTGGTTAAGAATGACAACTAGGCAGCTAGCTTTCTCGGGTGGAGAGCCGTCATGACCTACACATTTCTTTCATAGAATGTTTACTTCAAGAGGATTATGACGATTGCATGATATTCAATATCAATCGGATTAGTTTTACAAGATCACAAATCTCTGCGCTCCTAGCAGGACTGGACTTATAATAGGGAGCAGTAGCTTTTGGTGAGGTTCACATGTCTCCTATGCTTAGATCATATATTGGCAAATTGTATTTAAAACAACCTAGTTTAACCAAGGATTACTGATGTATGGGCAGATTTGGAGGTAAGACTTTGCAAGTATGCATTCGTTAAAAAAATGGGCTAAATTTGTGGCAGTCTAGGTAATGTTCCTGTTTGGTTTCATCATCTTCCCATTCTACATGGCAAACAAAGAATGAAAAGTTGCAGAGACTTCCCATTGAACTCTTGTAACATATGTTGTAAGATAAGTGACCAAATCATTCTGCTTTTTTGGTGGTTTAATGTTGGTGTAGTCAACATTATTTTAAGGTGACTCTAAACTCAGGAGTTAAGTCTTAAAAGTGCAGTCAAGCACCTTAACTATTAACAAAAATGCATCTTATCTGAGTATCACTTGGCTGTACATCCTCAAATCATCTCTGAATTGGTGCTGACACTGTCCTTCCTTCTGGAGGGTGGCTACTATTGTTCTCCATGATCCCTGTGTGTGTTGTAAAGTAGCCCTCAAAAATAGAATGAAATGTATCCTTACATGTAGCTGGTATAAGTTTTTGTGTATCTGTCTGCCCTTTAATCCCCTGAACAGTTTAATGGAGGGGGAGCACAGTGTGAACTAGTCAGGCTTGGGTATTGCTCAATGGTTTTGGTCTAACGTTGGGAGCTTGATGAAAGGAGTAGGGAGCACAGTAAATAGAGTGGTGGCTCAGGGTAAGTAATTGACCAGATTTTTTACTCGAGCGCCTTAGCAAAAAGTGAGATCACATTTCTGGCAATGATGTCTTGACAAAGATCCATGAATTACAAGACCGGCTAAGCAGAGTTAGGCTGGGTTCACACCTAGGCGTATTGAATATGCGCGATTCGCGGTAAAAAAATGCGCGCCAGACGAGCGTTTCCGAGGGCTACTTGGCTGTATCCCAATGGAAACGCACGACCAAAACGCCCCAAAGAAGTACATGTACTTCTTTGGGCCCAGGTGTGAACCATACCCATAGGAAACAATGGGATTTCGGTGTTTGAGCGTTTTGCAGAGCGTTTGAACGCTCTACAAAACGCCCAGGTGTGAACGGGGCCTATGTCTTTTGGCATCATTTACAGTTAACATGTATGCAGTGGTGTAGTTAGCCGTTTGCCTAGAGTTCTGTTTTTAAGGATTTAGGGTTTTTCTTCCACTGACACGTTATAAAAGACCCCAGAAAGTTAGCTACAACCTTTAGTCATATTGGCTACCTGGCTTCTTGATTTGCTTAGCCTCCATGTAATAACCGGTCTACCTTTGTTTGCACTGGTGCTGTATTAAACTGCGTCATTGCTATATTGGCTTTGCGGCTTTGAAAAATGTATTTTCTTTTCTTTTCCCATATAATCCTTTTATTCAAAGTTATACATTTGAATGTATACATCAACATAATGCAGGGCTGTAGCTGCCATGGGGCGAGTGAGGCACTCGCCTCAGGCGCAGCTGAGAGGGGGCGTAGCCAGGGCCAGCCTGGCTGCGTCCCCTCGCCCCTGTTGCCATGGTGAGCACAGGGCGCCATTGGCAACAGGGGCGCCAGGCGTCCAACACAGCTTCTCCTCGCTGGATGGGCAGAGGACTCGGTGTCCTCAATCTCTTTTTCTATTTCAAAAGGGAAATGTCAGAGGTCTGTTTAGACCCCAGAGCCCCCCCCCCTCCCCACCACACACACACACACTATTAGACATGTGCAAAGACTAAATTAACAGAAACTAAAAATGTTTTCATTAGTTTCATCAAACAAAACACATTTTTTATGCTATTTGGTGCCGCCATCCTGGAGGCGGGCGCATGACGTCACATGGCGCAGTGCGTGTGTGGCATAGGGTGACATAACACGTCTGTTGGGGGGCACAATTTTCTATTCATGCAAAAGGAGCTAGCTACGGCTCTGACATAATGGTTTCCTTTATACAATATTATGTACATAATATATAAATATAATGTTCATACAAATATTTTCTACCCTCCTAATTGAGTTCATCACACCAAATATCCTCATCTTTTTCAGGTATACCAGGGAAAGGGTTTTTCAGGAAATCGGCTTCATTTCATTCTGCATACCAGAACTACCACTGGTCAAGCACAATTATACTGTAATAAATCACTGCAGACTGATATGGCAGACATAAACAGGACTCTATGTTTTAGGCAATAGTTAAAAACTGTATTTCTGTGCTGCAGCTCTAATCATTTAGAAAAATTATTCAGATGAGTTACAATAAGCTTGGGCTAAATAGAGAATACAAAGCTATGCACCCAGATGTTTTAAAAGTCATGTTAGGTGTCAGCAGTTTATTCTGAAATAAGGTGAGGCTCCAGCATTTATTGCATTATTCTTGCTATATGAGTGTGTAGTCACAGAGCAAGATTACTGAGTGATGCTGTAATCAAGGTGGGAACTTATTTTTTTTTTTTACTAAAGGACTTGAAAACTTTTATTGTTGTCACTTCCTATGCACAATATGCAGCAACGTGAACTCTTCATTGAGCACTTCTGGGTATTCGGCTGTCCTGCTTCAATACATTCTATTCGGCCTTTGGGGAGAGGTTAGCCAGGTATAAGGAATGCACATCTGCAGCCCTTTTTTTTTGCAAAATATTTTATTATCTTTCACAGTTTTAAACATGACAATGCATGCCACTTGTTCCCAACAATACGGGAACCAGGCGTAGCTATGCACCCAAAAACAATACACCAACACTTAGTCAAAAATAATAAAATAACCGGGAATAACATCCCTGCGTGATTAACCCGGGGGGGAAAACATAGCTCTTCAACTGTGCTTGACACCATATAGGTATGACATTTCAGGATTACAACGCTAGAACATTTTAACAAGGAGGTAATGCCACTACTTGAACTCAGGTCTCCTCTGGTTCGACACCGTCACATGAGTGCACCCATATTTAGGCTTCTCCCTAGGGGTCACACTACCCCCCTCCCCATCACCCCTCCTCGGGTTTCTTCCAACACATGGCAATTGCTTTACGGGCGTAGAATAACATG
The DNA here is from genome assembly GCF_000935625.1 of Nanorana parkeri. Classification (NCBI taxonomy): domain Eukaryota; kingdom Metazoa; phylum Chordata; class Amphibia; order Anura; family Dicroglossidae; genus Nanorana; species Nanorana parkeri. The sequence goes on from NW_017306584.1 coordinate 544,454, forward strand.
AGGCCCACCATCGTGCGTTCAGACCTGGTCGGAACCACCAGAACCAAACAATCTGCTAGGGCAGTGTAGTGACCCGATAAGAGCTGCTTCCAGTCCTCGAGCTTCGGGAGTCATCGAGCTCAATCTGTGATAGTGCTGAAGCCACGGAAAGGTTGCTTGAGACATCTGAAGGATGCTAGCCGACACGCCATATGTCAGCAACAAGAAAAGATAAAAACAACAAAAGCAAGAAAAATGAGAAAAGAATGCTCAGGCCGCACCCAGCCAGGCGGCAGCCGCCGCAGGAGTGTCAAAGAAGCGGGTAGTGTCCCCATCACTTACCCGCAGCCGACTGGGATATAGAAGGCCATATTGGAGGCCCTTCTCACGCAGCCTCCCAGCTTGGCCAAAAAGTTTTCGGCAAATTCCGCCGGTTGTTTTCCCTCAGCTCGTTCAGGGAGGCCCAGCACGCGGACGTTGTTGCGGTTCTCGGTATCCACTGCCTTCTCCTGTAGGCCCCTGAGTTGTCGCTGCAGCAGCTTGACCTCTGCAGAATCCTCTCGCACTGTCTCTTCCACCTGAGAGATCCGGGCCTCAGCTGCCCCCATGCGAGTGCAGAATTTATCCATGTCATGGCGCAGGAAGCCTATCTCGGCCGAGAGCGAGTCAATCTTGGTTGTGAGGGCCTCCTTGCATGATGTGATGGCCGCCAGGATGTCCGAGCTAGAGGGAGAAGAGGTCAATTCAGCTGCGCCGCTCGTCTGTGTTCCCACTGACATCTTGCTGCATTCAGCCAAGATGGCCGCCTCTGAGACACCACGAGGCCTCCCAGACGAACGGGTCGACCTGCTCTTGTTGCGTTTCATGTATGTCCCCGCCGAGGAGGAAATCAGGTAGAGGATGCAGTCGGCAACACCTGACCACAGGTAAGTGAAGGAAATCAGCACCAGGATAGGTTCAGGATGTTAGATTGAGCGGAGCACTCCGTTTGCACATCTGCGCGGGATCACATCCCGGCCACGCCCCATCTGCAGCCCTTTTTAACGTCAGTGTTTGGGTTGTTATCATTCTTTTCCAGAAAAGTAAAATACAATTTAAAATACACCAAAGAATTAAGGTTCTCCGCGAATGCGAAACGCCCCCATGAAAAAAAAACCTGGCTCCTAAAGTTTTTAGCTGACTCCTGGATTCAAAGAAAATTGGTCAAGCCCTGGTCTAATATATAGAAATCTAAAATGAATGCATATGTTTGTTTATCAACTATACAGTGCTAAGATAGAGATCTATATATCTATCAATCTCAAAACCTACACATATTTGTGGTCCCTGTACTTGAGATAAAAAGGAGAAAATAATTTAGTGAACTATTTGGAATAGTTTTTATTTGAGAAAATGTTCTGCAGTAAACCATAAACAAAACATCAATAAATAACCTAAACAAAATTTAGTCTGGTCACGAAGGCTTTGATTACCCTGGGATTTAAAGGGGTTAAACAAAACCAGTGTTGACAACTGTCGCATTGGTGCGTGTTATGTCTTACCGCTATTCATCTAGCCCAGAATAAGAGTGCCAGGACGGGCAATTCTGGAGATCTATATTTCACACTCGATTCCGATTGGCTCTCCTGTCATAGTTACTCGTGAAATTTTACTTGGTGTATGTATTTGGATATATGGATGATATGCCCCTATACCAAGCAGGGCACATATAAGCATGATATGCCCCTACCCAAATTCCCAGATGTGCCCATTCAGATGTGGCAGCTGTGCCCGTTCAAGATGATAATGACAGGGTGACAGCGGCTGCATCTGTCCGCAGCATTCCACAAGTAATCATACCTAGAACAATTACAAGCAGTTTGGAATAGATGAGGGTCTCTGGACACAAGATGAATGCATCCTTAGACAATCATCTATCCTGAGCCTCAGGTAATCGTACCCTGTACGATGACAGATGCAGCCACTGTCACCATGTCATTAACTTGAATGGGCACAGCGCTAGCATCTGAATGGTCACACCTGCGATTCCTGCCGCAAGAATCCCTGAATGCAGAATGGGGCTCGAGAAGTTGCCTCAAAGGTTGGCACCAACTTAAAGGAGAACTATGGGGTCAGTTTTTTCCCCATAGTTCTCCTTAGGGTAACGGGAGGACGCAAACTAGCGTCCTCCCGTTACCCTAAGCTCAGTATACCGCGAGCTACAGCTCGCGGTATACTGAGACGCCGCAGCGGATCCCGACGTAGATGACGGGATCCGCCCAGCTGCGTGAGTGACAGCTGGCTCTGCCTATCTAGAGGCAGAGCCAGCTGTAACCCACCCCCTCCCCCGTCCGTTCCGCCAGTCAGCGATGGCAGATCGGCGCGGGGAGAGGGGAATCCAGCCCCTCCCCCTGTCACGGCAGAGAGCCATGACAGGATCGAGAGGTGAGCGACCTGGTACCTGGTATGTGTTCGCTCACCTCCCGATCTACTGAGCCGACCTGTGACAGTCTCATTGTCACAGGTCGGCTAGAACTATGAGGTGAGTGGAAATCACTCATCTCATAGTTCTCCTTTTAATGCATTTTTCTTGAGGGAGACATGGTCAAATGTGTGTTTTTGGCTTCTAGGTCAATCAGGGGACAGTTAGTGAGAAGGCCACTCTTCATAAAGAACAGAAAAAACACTTAATCTTTTGTAAATTGTCTAACTGTTTTGTATGTACAATGCATATTCCTATACGCGGGACCAACTTTAGATGATATTCAACTGCTGTATGTCTTTGTTTTCAGTACAGTCAGAACAACTACAATGTTTCCTATGTCATGCTCCTTCCTTCCTTTATCCTCCACTTTTCCTGTTGCTTTTCTGTATTTCTTGGTCGTGATTGCTCCATGCTTTTGTCATGAACAAAATCTATGCATTTATTTGGTTGTGTGTACCAAACTTCTCTGCAGTATTCCCCTAACTTCCATATGTATAACCTATGATTTGTTGCTGCTACAATTCTACCTTTTCTAGCTGAGTGGAATTGAATTGCTGTTATTTATAACATTACTGAGAAAATTTAGTTTAAAAAATTCCCAATTTCTTTTTCCTTTTTAAAGACTTGGAGTCTTCAATAGTGCACAATTCTCAATTTCCTTATGTATGATATGCCATTAAATATATGTCAATTACTAGAGGTGCACCGAAATGAACATTTCAAAACTGAAATAAAATAAGTCAGGCTGAAACCATAAAAAAAAAATTATTTCAACTTTTTCAATTTTGTGTTTACCATGTCCACATTCATGAATGAACAGGAGGTGACGTAGATCACTTCCCAATCAGGCATAATTGAGTATACAGTCGACAATAATATGTCCTCAATTATGTACAAACACTCAGCGATCGCTGAGTTTTTGTACCTCGCTCTCCTCTCTGACACGCTCTCACAGGAGGCTGAGGGAGTGGAGCTCAGCCTGCTGTGACAGCACCAGCTGTCTACACCCACACAACCGCTCTCCTCTGATCTGTGACAGGAGGCTGAGCGGTGCAGGGAGGAGAGACGCCGGCTGCTCACAGGGCTCTCCTCCCACATTGCTCGGCCGCCTGTGACAGTTTCTCTCCTCCCCGCTGGGACACAGAGCAGTGCCCAGCGGGGAGGAGGGAAAGAATGGATGCACCACTGTATCGGTGTGTGTATGTATATGTATGTATGTATGTATGTATGTATATATATAAATATATATATATATTCGGTGGATCCCTATCAATTACCCTCTGGTATAGTTGAAACTGCTATTACACTGAATAGGATTATATGTTTTCACAGCCAATTGGAAGGCTGCTGATGCAGACTTCTAGTTCTTATAATGCCATAAAAGACAAGTTTTGACTTCATGTGACCAAAAAAACAGCCAGGCAACTAGTTTTTTCAGAAGGTGGTCAACAATGGCACCCCTCCATGCTGCTTCCTTTTTTTTTTTTGGAAGGATTAATTATAATAGAGTGGTTTTGTGACTTTGTTTTCACAGAGCAGGGTTGGCTTTCTAAAGAGACATCCCAGCTGTATCTATACAAAACACAGAATTCTGTACAGAGTGAAATTTGAGGTTGAAATTGCTGACCTCTCCTTCAGATAATGCTAGTAGTCTGGCAGTCATTTTGATCCAGTGGATTCAGTACTTTCAGCAGTACAGACAGATCGTCACCCCTGAGGTAGTTCTATCATTTGTAATGTGCCAGACAGCCAAGCAGCTATTATTGCTTTGAAGGCGGTCAACGATGACAGTCTCTAGATTTCTCTTCTCTGTGCTTTTAAATAAAAATGATCGTTAAATTCCACATGAATCAATACAGCCCATATCAACGTTACCAAATCACATTACTATATCGAGTATTAAAGTACCGATCACTTGCCATTATTAAAGGAGAACTATGAGATGAGTGATTTCCACTCACCTCATAGTTCTAGCTGACCTGTGACAATGAGACTGTCACAGGATCGGCTCAGTAGATCGGGAGGTGAGCGAACACAAACCGGGTTCGCTCACCTCTCGATCCTGTCACGGCTCTCTGCCGAGACGGGGGGAGGGGCTGGATTCCCCTCTCCCCGCTCCGATCTGCCAACGCTGACTGGCGGAACGGACGGGGGAGGGGGCAGGTACAGCTGCAGCTCGCGGATTACTGAGCTTAGGGTAACGGGAGGACGCTAGTTTGTGTCCTCCCGTTACCCTAAGGCGAACTATGGGGAAAAACACTGACCCCATAGTTCTCCTTTAAATGACTACCGTTTCCCAGCCCCCATAATGTGACCAAACAGCCTAGAACATATTTGGCTTTGCATTGAGATAAGAGAACCAGTAGGTCCTACTTAGGAGGAAGCGGAGCCTGTATATGTAATGAAGAAATATGACTATCCTATATACATTTATAATTTCAAGCTAAGAAATACATTATTATGCATTCATACATTAAGCTGGCTCTTTTGACATGAATGTAAACAAATTGCAAATTCAAAGAAATTGCATTCTCCTTTAACAATCATTAAAAAAACAATGCCAGGATTTTGAAACATTAACCCTTGCAGTGAGGCTACCCTCGCACTGCAAGGGTTAAGTGCTTGTTTTGGTCTAGGGGCGAATAAAGAATAAATACTCACCCGATCCTCAGTACTGAAGCAGTGTCTCTACCCCTCCATGTCTAACGGACTATGAAAGATATGATGATGTCATGGGCCCTTATACTGCCGGTGCCTGGTGAAGAAGAGGGGACCAGTCCAGCAGTCAGGCAGGACCGAGTATCGAATGAGTATTTCTTCTTTATTTTCACCCCCTAGAGAAAATGAGCACTTGCAGTGTGGGGGTTACATTTTCAAAATTGGGCTTCTTTAATATTGGTATGAGCGTCTTTTGTGCTTGGCTTTGAAAAAGATGTTGCTGTCTGCTAATCGCTTTTCATTTTGCTTAAATTTTCGGCCTTGCAATTGTTAATGAAATACATTTAGTGCTTTCAAAAGGAAATTAATCACTTCTAGAAGAAAGCTTAGTAGCTGGAAAAATATGCAGACAAACCGTTCTGACCAGACCTCAAAACTTCCTGCTTTGCCAAGTCTCTTCTGAGGAGATATTTAAATGGCCTGGTAGCAAATGAACTAAAAAGGAATTGGCAAGTGCGTGAATCATGAATTCAAAATTCCATGTGTGCGGAATACACCTACATCTGTGACGATTAGCATTTATTTTATTAAATCTTCTGCTAATTCCTGGCAGACTATTTATAATGTATTTGTTATCTAGAAACTAGAATCTTCTGAAGCAGTTTAGAGGTTTGGTTGCTGGCAGGGGGATGCACACAGCAGGCTGTTGGTGACCACCCCCTTCTGCATACTTCAATGATGCAAGTGTGCACACAGCTAAAGGCCTCACTGACTTTCATTGCACCCTGGGAAAGGACCCTGCAGGATACTGGGGACTTGGAGCATGCACATGTCATGGATGCTTTGTTTGCTACAACTTTGTCAGGGTTCTCTAGTAAAATCTCACAAAACCTAAGTTTGCTTTTTCTGATCTGCAGTCGGTGGTTCTGTGAGTTCTTGGCAAACATGGTTCCTATAAAGGAGGTATGTTTTCCAGGTGTCAGCATAAGCTTTCATCAGAAAAGTTGCTTTGGTTAGTGAGTCATATATTTTTTGCATAGTAAAGCTCACTAGTTTTCAGTAGGGCAAGAGGTAGTTTAGAAAATGTAACTGGTTTGTTAGTGACAGGAAGTGAAGCAAGGCATACAAGTAAAATAAGGTCCTAGATATTCAAATACTTCCATTGCTGAACACCACTCCAGTCCTAAGAACTCGTCTTCTGAAGTTTGCAGGAAAGGTGACACTTTTAGGAAGTCTCCTGCTAAAAGTACTAGATCACTTTTACTGGCCCTGCCCAGTGGGTTGCCCGAGCCCTAATAGCACAACTACTTTCTCTCCTTTAACGTCAATACTTATTTGTAGCCTACACATAAGGCACGTACACTCGGGTATCTATGCTAGGTATGGTGCTACCTTCCCTCAGAACAACCTGCACAGTCCATAGGATGTTTCACACAGTACATAGATTTTGTGTTGCTCATAGTGTCCAAAATGCAGTGCCTCTCTCTATAGGCCAGGAGTGGAGCACTCATGTTCTTACTTCGCACAGAGTGTCTTGGGCGGTCACCAGTTATTCCTCCCCTAGCTAGCTACACTCCACAAGTGTGCACACATCCCCATGACTTACTAGTTCAGTCACTCTTCATCCCAGCTTCAAATACAATTATGGATTGACCAGTAAGGTCAGCTCGACTTTCATGTTTTTTTTTGCTGTTATAATATTGTAATATTTTACAAGCTTTAGAGGCAATTATTGCAGACAAGCAATTTCTATAACTTTTAATGAGACGAGCAGCTCCTGTTGGAGGACCCATGATCTGTGACTGAGACGGAGCTTTCTGACACAACGTAATGTACCGTAGTACATTTCACTCCGAAATTCTGTGATGAGTCTTGAGGTTTTGAGGCTTTAACATCAACCAAACAATTAATCGATGTTAAAGCCTGATGAAGAGACCCTGCGAGATCCCGAAAGCGCTTGTTTCTATTCTGACACATTGTTCAATAAAATGAGCATTTGGTGATCCTAAAAGGAATTTGGGTGTGCTGGTGACATTCTTCATAACCATCCAGATGCAGCTAAGCTGCCTCAAAACATGGGACTCCTCCGTGTTTCACAGTGGGCACTGTGTTCTTTTCTTTGAACCTTCATTCTTTCATCTCATAGAGCTGATGTGACTTGCCAAAAAGCTTCAGTTTGTTTAATCTGTTTAAGAATATTCTTCCAAAAGCATTGTGGCTTTTCTGTATACACTTTGGCAAGTTCCAGTCTGGATTTTTCTTTTTTTTTCTTTCTTTTTTTACAGTGAAGTTCTCCTGTGTCTTCCTTTGAATCCACTGTCATTCAAAAAGCGATGGATGGTGTGATCAGACACCAATGTACCTTGACTTTTGTGGTTTGTATCTCTTTAAAAGCTTCCTTTTGGCTTTTTGTCCACCATTTGCATTATGCTTCTGTTCAGTGTGCGACCAATTTTCCGCTTCCAGCCATGTCCATGGAGGTTGGCTACTCTCCAATGGGATATATGTAACTGTAGTTACAGGAATATCTAGCTGCTTGAAGACTGTCTTCTAGATTGGAGATGTGTGATACGGAAGTGCGTGCGTGAATATTTTTATTATATATAATATTTTTATATTCTGATTCTTGTAAAACACAGAGCACAGATTTATTATACTTCGATATATGTTACGAGTATGCTTAGATGTATGAAGTGTTTTCTTAGAATTCGGCCAGTGTAGTTGCCGTATGCCCTATTCTAATTTTTACTTTGGTATAGTGCTTCCAAGTAAACAGAGGAGATGGCTTCTGTGCTGAAGTTAGCCCATCCCTGCACTAAAGGCATTTCCCTCCAGCATGCAGTAACTGGAAATGGGGATATGATATCGCTCTGTGACTCACACTTTACACAGGGCTTACTTCCACAGCTCCACCCTCTTATTCAATGACTGAGTGTGTCATAAAGTTGTGAAATCTGTGAGGTAAAGGAATGACATAGAATTTAATATGATGCATGCTATTAAAACACTATTAGTTAAAAACTTAGACTTTAATAAAGTACTTCTGTTTTCTTATTCTGTGATGTAATCCTCTCACTCAAAATAGGGCAGTAACTGTCACAATGTTACCACTACGATGTGACACACAAGGTAAGAATTTTATTTAGTAGCATGCAAAGGGTAATGGTAAGCAATAAACTTTATAGCGATGTGGAGAGCACCTTCCACTAAATTACAAGATTGTAAACACCAGATATAAATTACTAAATCGTCACCTTTTTTTGGTTTACTAAACCTTAAGGTGTCCATACGGTGTTCATAAGGTGTTCGTACATAAGGTGTCCATAAGGTGTTGCACGTTTTGTGTAGCCCAGTTTTTGTGCATATTTTTACGCACGTAAAATGTGCGTACATAGTCATGTGTTTTAATGAGCAGATTGTGGCACAATAATGTGAATGGACAGACGCACATTTTACGCATATAAAAATATGCAACAGTGCATGAAAACTCTGCAAACACGGTTTTTCCAGCAAGTCTATGGGGCCAAGAAGCGCAGAATCTGCCAAAAAGAAGCTCATGTACTTTCGTCAAGCGACAGGCATTTTGCTACAAGCAACATGACGTTCAGATGTGATGGGATTTTTTTTTTTAGCAGAAAAAGCACTACAAAATGCTCAGTGTGAATGAGCGCTTAAGTAGCTAGGGAGGCATTGGGAAAGCTGGGTTAGGTATTGGAATGAGGATAAATTTGCTCAACCCATGCTGCTGCATTTTTCATTATATGACCCAAAAGCATCCTGATTATTGGCTTTACCAGGGGAGCACATTTGCGTGCTACAATATATTTGCCCATATCCACAGCATGTTCTTTCAAATTGGTATTGTGTTTATTGGCGTATTATTGCGTTTGAGCTTTTTTCTTTAAAGCTGAAGTAAAGTGAATGGGAGGGGTCATAGAAAAGGTAGCAGGCATTTTTTACCTTAATGCAGAGAATGCATTAAGGTAAAACACTATTGGCCTTTTGTACTACTTTTAAGTAGGCCTTTGGACTTACGGAGTTTAGTTTGGAATCTTGCCCTCAGGCACTGGGCTCTGCATTGTGGCACTTTCCAGATCTAGATCTTCATGCGACCCTGTGTCTTGATTGCTTAACGAGTAGGTAATGCTGGAGCACTGGGAGCCATCTCACAGTTTGTACCATTGGGCACCATTTTACATTTCCCACCACTGCCATCTCACAGTGGTATGGGTTTAGGCTGAGCACTGTTGTTATCCACTAGGTGGAGTGCTAGGTGCCCGCTGTGCATTCTTTCTCCTGCCATTCAGCCTAGAGGAAGCACCTTCTCCTTTTGAAACATTTCTTGGATCAACCAGTCTCATTCCACTGTCTGCCTACAGTGCAACCTGAAGAGGGTGGTAGGTGGCTAGGGGTCAAACAGTTTTTTTAAATTGGTATTTATATAGCGCTGACAATGTGTGCAGCGTTTTACATAGAGCACATTCACATAATTCCCTGCCCTTAAGGAGCTAACAATCTAAGACGCTGTCTCCCATACATGCATGCATGCATGCATGCATGCATGCATGCATACATACATACATACATACATACATCGCCAATTTAGACAGGAGCCAATAAACCTACCAGCATGTCTTTGGAGTGTGGGAGGAAACCGGAGTACTCGGAGGAAAACCATACAAGCACAGGGAGAACATGCAAACTCCTTGCAGATGGTAACCTGGCCGGGGATACTCAGTGCTGCAAGGCAGAAGCCACTGTGTTGCCCGTCACAGCACAGTCATTGCATGATGTCATTGCATTAGTATGTTATGTTGCACATTAGGGTTCAGGACACCACAGCTACCCCTGTGCTAATGTTCATCCAAATAATTTTTAGCTTTTACAGTTACACAAAACAAAAACAAAATGTATTTCCATCCATAGAGCTATATTTTTAAGCCAAACCTGACACTTCTATTTGTATAGCAGGCATCAAGTAGTTTATTCTTCAAACACCTAAGAGTTGCTTAAATACACACGTACAATTTGCTTACATAGAGCATAGCTACTGAAGTAGTGATCATGTAGAAATATTTATGGACTAATAAGTATATTGAAACTTCTTATTGGAAAAAAAAGGTTGCCCTGAAAGTGCTAAGGATTTATTTTTTTATGCCACTGCCCCTGTTTACTCTTGTTAAAGCTTGTCCATTGGACTAACAGAATACAGCAAGTGATGGACAATCTTTCTAATGGAGATGCAAAACGCAATAAAAAAAGACGTTCAGAGGTTCTCAGTCTTTACTCCCTGTATGAACTTAAAGTTTTGGCTGGAGTTAGACTTTAATCACATAAAACTCATCACCAGTTCATGTGAATGCATGTGCACTGGCATGTAAGCTGTAGTGTGAACCCAACCTATATCTTATTGTATGCACTACTACTAAGTCAATTTTGAGTATCTGCATTGTTTCTCATCTAAATATACTAGCAGTAAAATAAGTAGATACTGTCCCTCTAAACACCGTTTATTCCCAAATATAACAGTACGTATGTGCTAGATTTGTGTAAAGCCATACTTCAGTAAGTAGTATAATAATGAAGTATCTTGGCTCAAATCAACAGCGTCATAATGAAGTTTTGTGATACAGGATCAGACTGCTGTAAAAATGTATGCATTATTTATGCTGGTTTTGTTGCAATTAAATGGAGGAAAGTCTAGAGCAATAAATGTGGACATTATACATGTGTGACTGTCCTTCATTAAGAGGTAGTAAAATATTCTAGTCCAGCTTCTTAAAGGATTTTCCCCATTTAATGTTTTGTGTTCATTTAAAATTAATAAAAAATGATTGACATTTTAAAGGATTTTCCCCTGTTATTAAAAATTGTCCAGTGAATCTTCTGCTTACTAAAACAGATGACCATACTTGCAGGTACCCTTGTAACCCTGCAAATCCTCCTACCATGACTTATAAAACTAACAATAGAAAAGGATTACCTGTGAGCCACATGTTGATTTCTCATTGCCCCGGGTATATACTGCCCTGCCTGTGGTTGGGGCAGTATATACCCACCGCGTCCTTTGATATAGTGTGCTTCAGATTATGATATCAGACAGGCTATAGGTATTGAGGAAACTGTAAACGAGGATTCAATAGTGCCCTAGTCTGTTCTCTATGTCGTTATGAAGTTAAAATTAGATTTGTACTGTAAATTGGATGCCAACAACTTATATCTGAACAGATATTTTTATTCAGACGTTGCTATGTGGAGTCTGGTTTCAAATATGCCAGATTGGGTTGCTCATGTAATTTCTATTTTTATTGTGTAGAGAATACTCTAAGAGCGTCTTAACTGTACTTTCGGTGATTTATTTAATTAGTTATTTCCATGAATAACCCAGTTCTGTACCCCGTGCTTTCTATTTTTGTGCGCCTGAGGCACACATTCTTTTTAACCACAGCTCTTTAACGTCTATGAACATTTTAGTTAATTTTTTTTTTTGTATGCAAGATTTTCACACTCCTCCTAAATAATCATTATGATGGTTTATTGGTTTGGTCCTACCACATTAGTATTGTGTAATTGAAGTTGCAAAACTTAAGGTGAACGTTTGCCATAATGCATAAGTATTCACAACATACTTGCACATAATGGCGCACTTGGTTTAGAAGTGTGCTCTCCTCCAGCACCAGCTCATCTAGGCTGTCAGTCAATGCTCCATCCGCTGTGCCACTGTCTCCTCCACTGCTTCTTCCGGATCTTCCGTTGTTCTCTTCATTCATTGGGCTCCCTACTAATATCACTCCTGTGTCCTTGGCATCCAGCTCCATTCCTGGCATGCTGAGAAAAACCCAGGGTAATACTGTACACAAGCATAACTTGTAAAATATTATTTTAGATTCACTACTGATTACCCACCAGATTGGTTGGGAGTTTCTATGAGGCTCTAATGGTGGTCATATACGACCTAGTAATACTTAGTGTGTGTTATACGCTATGGAACTCCATGACCAGGGAAGAGCTATTTTATCTTCTAAAAGGAGAACTTCTGAACTAAGTTAGGTTAAGAACTAATTATTCTTAACCCTTGCAGTGCTTGTTTTAGTCTAGGGACAAAAATAAAGTTTATACTCACCTGAACCTCGCAGCTGGCTGGCTGTTAGACCATTCTCTGCTGCTTTGCTCCCCCTTCGCACTAGCAATCTTAGATCCTGTGAGGATGCAGAGGGACATTTCATCTCTGGAGCGGAGGAGGAGACAGGCTGTAGGGACCAGAGTAGCAGCCAGCCGACTCCAAGGTTCAGGTAAGTATAACTTTTGTATTTTCGTCCCTAGACAAAAACAAGCATATAACCCTTGCAGTGCGCTAGTAGCCCCACTGCAATGGTTAAGAATAATTACGCCCGGAGTTCTTAGGGCAATAGGTTTACTTTACTATGTTCCCCTTTTCCCTACATGTCGGTGCTACATAACATACATGTGTTTTTTTTTTTAAATATACCCTTTTGTTTGAATTTAACATTTCCTCCCTCTTCACTTAACAGGTAGCAATGCAGAAGTCCGATCACGGGAGAATTTTGAAGCATTGATATACTCATAATTGGAATGTATACATTTTGACAGGTATGATCACTTGAATAAAAAGTCTAACTTTTAATGTGTATGTTGAGTTGAAACTTTTATTTTTAGATGGCATAGGGAATGCCATCTAAAACTCTCTCCTGACAGGTTTTTTTTGTTTTTGTTTTTTTAATCGATCTGTGTGCTTGAGGTGATTTTTCTTTCACTTCCTGTCCCAGAAACCCAACAGGAAATGAAAGCAAATTCTTCTTTGTGCTGTTTGCTTATTTTTTTTTTTTTACAATTGATAATTGTTTTTACTAAAATTTGTGGGTGCAATTATAAATTGGTGAATGTAACATTTACTATTCATTCAGTGTTTATTTACTAGTGAATTATTCACTGTATTCAGAAAATATATTCACCTGCACAGTCACTGGATGATGCACCCATTACTGACATTCATCAACAGCTGTTCTTGGTGGGAAAAGGTGCTACCATTGTTATTTACCCTGTTTATAACCAGGTAAATGTGATATTCACCATTGTGCAAAGGTGCATTTGTATTCTAGCTTCTTAACACCAGCTATATGCATATATGTGGCAGCACACTGGTAGGCTTTATGCTACGCTACCAAATGTATGCATAGGTCCAGGGTCTCTGTTTTGTGCTGGGAGCATGCTCAATCGCACACCACCAGCACTGCATAGCTCCAAGTCACGCCGTGAGGATTGGAAGCCGGTAGGATGGGCTCATGATCACTGTGACAGCCAATTGCAGTGATCACCTTATCAGGACGCCCATGTAACTCCTCTGGTGTTACATTCTTATAAAAGTTTGATGGGAAGAGGTTAAAACAAGCTTCTCCTGCAAATAAGAGAGAACATGCTTTACCTCTCCTGCTGCTGAACACTTCTCTATTACAGTGAAAACTTCCTTTGAAGTCTGCTAAGAAAAATATATTTTTGGGAATGTCTATCTCCTGGCTCCACCCCTTCTTTCTATGGTTCCTCCTACCAAACGCTTATGTCACTACTGGACACAGTAGGTGCCACTAGGAACCACTCTGTGCTCCAGGAGACATGGGAAGTGCCTGTCCGCTAGTATTCGTTTCTTAGCAGACTTCAGAAGATCATTTCTCAACAGTGGCGTTGTGTTTGGCAGAGGGACAGGTGAGTGTTCACTCTCCTTTTGCTGCTGGGATAGCTTTGTGGTCTCCTGCCAGGATGTTAACTTGCCTTCCCATGATGGTGGCAGTCTCCTGGTGTTTTTCAGGTCCAAAAATCTACTCTACGTTCACCTAACCAGTAACTCCTCATATATTTAAATGGGCCTGTGCTCCAGCTTTAGAGGCACTAGCAATTCGGTCCTATATTTATTTGTTAAACATTTTTTTTAAGTGAGCTTGTACTTAAGTGTTACTATAACAGTAATACGAAAACTGGGCTATTTTCCTAGATTAAAAAAATGATGCATTATATTTATATATCATTTGTTATCATGTTGGCATAAAACTTTTTTTTTTTAATTTTGTACAAGTTTTAAAATGAAATTTGTATATGGACATTTTGTGCTTCTTTCCTCTACCTCTTTAGAATCGGCCTTCTCTATTCATTTGTCAGAGCTAATCTGGGAGAAATCCCTCTCTCCTTACAAACCACCCTCTTTGGGGTGTTTGCATTAAAAGGATTACAATCTCACATAACATTAGATATAGCCTGGAAAGAAGAAATCCTTTTAACGGTCATTGACTCGATAAAGTTCTTTATCATAATGGATGTTTCAAAACCAACAATCACATTAAAACAGGGCTGACCGGGTTGATTTGGGAAGATAACTTGCTGTTACAACTCCAACATCTTTTAGAGCAAGTTGATTGATCTGAAGAAGACTTGATGGCTGTCTCGTTCTGCAATATAAACTGGAAGAGCAGAGCTAGACAAAACTGATTGGTTACAAATTAAGTAAGCAGGATAGTAGGCACACTTGGCCTAAAAAGAAAAATCCTAACAAAAACTTTATACATTTTTTTTTTTTTAATCCTGCATCTATAATTGCTGCACAGGCAATTATGAAATTTAATAACCATGTACTTTTATACACCACCTATGGCCCAGAGCACATTTTACATTTCTTCTATGGGTCTATTGATTCAGCAATAACTTTGTCATTATTTGAGATTATGTTGTTTTTAGGACAAACAAGGCTTTCTTTTGATATTGTCTTGCAAAAACGATTAAAACGATTTTATTTTTTATGCTAGCCATACTTTTTCGAATCCATTGAGGGACACATGAATTCTTAGACATCGGGTTACACTGGTGCCTACAAGAGAAAAAAGTATCGTGCTCAGGAGGGTGGATGTGTCTTCTCCAGTTCTGCAGTTTTCTGTTTGCGTGGAACATTTCTACTGTCAAACAGCTGCTGGTAGATTCATGCTGGATATTAAAAATCCTTGAAGTCTCTCCAGTCAGCCAATGATCACAGGTTTTCACAATTCATATTGGTGCAGTCAGCCAATGATCACAGGTTTTCCCAATTCATATTGGTGCTCTTTTTGTGACAGCTTGAATTCTTTTGGATTACCTGGTCTGTGTTCCAGTTTCACAATACTGCAGAATCCCTAAAACACTCAACTGAAATGAAGCGGAGTGTGTTACTCCAGGTCAGAGCATTGGCAGATGCTGTGCCTATCCCTGGCTCATCCTTTGGGTAAGCTGCATCCCCCTATTCTTTTTGTGTGAGGGGAGCCCTCCTTTTGATTGAATTAAGGCTTTTGTGTGTGAGATGTGCGGTGGTTGAGCACTGTGCTGAAACTGCCATTCCTCATCTTCTTAGCTCCTCCTCCCTATCTCCTTAGCTTCACCTTTTTGCCTTTTTTTGGGTTCAGTGCAGTCATGGCTGTTGGCAAAGGAAGACGTTTTTGAGTATAGATCTTAAGGTTTTTCTCCCCAGACGTCCCAGCCACCTATGTGGCACTTTGGGCCGGTTGCTGACTGAGCACTGTGTGGCTGAATTTGCTTTTTCTGATTTCCTGTCGCCTAAGCCAGGACTGTGACCCAGCTACTTTTTTCATGGTTGAAAACACATGTCAACTGGGAGCCGAAGAACGCATGTGTCACCTGTCCAACCCGCCAAAACACCAGCACCATGATCAGCTTGAGTATCAAGGTCGGGTTAGTGGGGAAAGAGCATTCTGATTATTTTCATTGTTCTGAGTTGGCCCAGGCAGATGTGGTATGCTGACCTGGTAAGACTCCTGGCAGACACTCCACGTTGACTGCCAGATCGTAATGATCTTCTGTCCCAAATGCTGATTTGCTCTTCTGCTGTTGGTTAATGTTATAACAACATGGGTTTTGTGAAATTGAGACATCTCGGAGTACGATTTCTATAAAACTAAAAGTTAGAAAGTCTACTTATGACAAGGTTTATTATCGGATCTTAAATGCTTCACTTGGTGTGCGTTGCAGCGGTTCCAACCAAGAGACTTCTTCGGGGAACGACTCCACTTCTTCCTGCAGCTGGGTCTGGACTAGCATTTCGTTCTCTCGGCACTTTCACGGGTCAGGTTTTTGCACTATCTTGTTTCAGAGATGGTTGGTTGCCCTTTCGCTCCTTTGTAGCTCCTCCTCTTCGTTCCCCTGTGACATTGTTGGGATTTAAATTTTAATGGGGGTTCTCTTGGCACGTCAAGATTGCCGTTTGAACCCATTGGAGACCTCTCTCTTCTCTCTCTCCTAGTATTTTTCTTGGACTACAAAATAATTAGCCTTTTATGTTTATAGGAGTGGTTGAGTACTTTAGGAAAGAGACTGATCAGAGATGACAACATTTTGTCCACAAAAATCCTGTATGTTGTCATCCTACAATAGGATATAAAGTGTATATAGACCAAACCTTTTTATGTCAGTTTTACAGTAGGGGAAGGCATCTGTCCATAGGGCCACTTTAAGCTGTACACTCCACATAGCTGGCCTTCATGGAAAAGTGGCCAGAAAAAAAGCTATTGCTTACAGAAAAAAACATAAGGAAGTAGGTACTCTGGTCAGAAGAGACTAAAATTTTACTTTTCGGCCTTTAAAGAAAACACTATATCTGGTGCAGACCCAAAATCGGCAGGGACTGGCACACTGGTCAGAATTGAAGGAATTGGATATGCACCGGTATCGGTACTCGCCAATACCAAATAGCAGAAGTCCCATTAAGGAACCCGGGCGGTGTGTAATGACTCGCCGCCCAGCTTCCTGATTACCCAGGAAGCCGTCTCCATGCACACTCGTCAGCAGGTGATGAGGCACGGAGAAAGATTTCTGCCCAATCAGGAAGTCGGAGGGCGGGTAATGACTCGCCGCCCAGCTTCCTGACCAATCGGGAAGCCGGCTCCATGCTTTCGCGCCACCAAGTGATGAGGGAGCATGGAGTTGTCTTCCCGGCCAATCAGGTCCCGTCCCGGCTTCCTGATATGGGAAGTACAAATACTCTATCAGTACAGATACTAGTATCGGTATCAGTGCATCCCTAGAAGGAATGGATGGCGTAAAATACAGGGAAATTCTTGAGGGAAACGTTTTTTTTGTCTGTCAGAGATTTGAGACAGGGATAGAGGATCACCTTCCAGCAGAACAATGACCCTAAAAAGCAACACTCGGGAGGTTTAAGGGGAAACATTTAAATGTCTTGGAATCGCCTAGTCAAAGCCCAGACCTCAATCCAATTGACAATCAGTGGCATGACTCAAAGATTGCTGTAAACCAGTAAAACCCATCCAACTTGAAGGAGCTGGAGCAGTCTTGCCTTGAAGAATGGGCAAAAATCCCAGTGGCTAGATGTGCCAGGCTTATAGAGACATAACCCAAGAGACTTGCAGCTGCAGTTTCTGCAAAAGGTGGCTCTACAAAGTTTTCTTGTTTTTGTATCACAATAGAAAAGAAAAGATTTTGCATCTTCAAAGTGGTAGGCATGTTGTGTAAATCAAACGATACAAACCGTCAAAAACTCAGTTTTTTAATTCCAGGTGGTAATGCAACAAAATAAGAAATGCCAGGGGGGTGAATACTTTTGCAAGCCGCTGTATAAACACTAACAATGAACTTCTCTTTTTTGCTACATTTGGTCAGTTAACTATACCATTGAAATTGGTTTGGTTTATCTGTTCTAAGATTGCAAAAATACCTGTCAATCCTGTCAAAAATTCTGAGCTGTGCAGACTTGTGTGCAGACAGCGGTGTGCATGTGCACACTTCCTATTCTTAGTTCTTATTTTAGACTACAGAATAGTTAGTGTTTATGTTGTAGAAAATTGGAGAGTGCTATGGTCAGAGTAGTTTTAGCAACTGGGCAGGGCTGACACCACTCAGTCCACGAGAATGCTGTGTGTTGTCAATCCACAATAGGAGTTGTGTGGATTTCTGGCAGACTAACAGGTATTTTTCTGTATTTGCACAGTCTTTAAATGGGAAAAAAATGCACTGTATATGTTTTTTATTTTCACCTTGCTTACTTACTCATTGGCTACACATATGATGATCTGAAGTCTGCAACATATTGTAGCATGTACTCCACCAAAATTATGACACAAATTTGGCAAAATACGTCCTTGTTAAAAGTAATTTAATATTCAATGGACGTCACAAAACTTTTAAACTACTTGTAATATCTTCCTCATTAGCTAGATTATATTGAAGAACAAGTTGATAAGCAAATAGTGCATACCTTTTAGCAAATCCCATGCATCTCTTTTACTGCAGCATCCCATAGGCTGTGCTGCAGCACACTCTTATGTTTTAAGCTCAGCTACACTCAAAAGTAGCTGAAATGGCAAGGGAGAGCTGCAAGCCAGCATCTGCATTGAAGGGTCGACACACACCAGAAAAAGTTTTTTTTTTAATCTTTGCCGACTGATAACTCCAGCAGTAGATGGTTGTATTAGGTGTCATCCACAGAAGTTACCAAGCAAAAAGGACAAAAGAAAACAGCCCTATGCAACAATAATCTGATTCCTATAGTTCTAAAAATGTTTAATGTTTTTAATGTTTCAGACAAGGGAATAGTTCAGAAATCTACCCTTTAAAATAGTTTTGTGTTCTAAACAGTATAATGCTGCTTTACTTATACCAAACAATCTGCATGGTCCCACTTATGGTCAGTGCCAACCAAAGGAATCTCTAATCAGTCTAAGGGCTTGTCCCAGATTGCTCACCAAAATGAAACAACTTGTACCCCCTACTACCCAATACAAAAGGATTAATTCTTTAGCTGCTATTGTTGTGCAGTCTGTTGCCACTATAGCTGTGCACACTGGCCAAAGCAAAGGACATTTGCAGGAGTGCAGAAAAGCAACTGAGAGCACCAACATTTGCGAAGATCAAAGAGAAGAGGACCTGGTCCTGGCCTGGGCAGAATGTCACATCACAGCTCTCCCTGCCTTGCACATCCCAGACTTTGAGAGTTTGTAGGAGACTTCCTCAATCTGCCATCATCTGGATCTCAGATAATGGCTTCTTCACCCAGATGTGTTTCAGGACCTTTGTCTCAAGTGGAGGATAGCTGACATGGACCTCATGGCATCCAGGTTCATCAGCAAACAGCACAAGTTTGAAGCCTAGGTCCTGAAGGGCAGAGGCAGCTCGGAAACTGTCATCCCTACACTTCTGAAGTACACCCGGAAAGTTATTTCACTTGCGAAGTGTGGAAGTTTCATCCCAGGAAGTATTCCTTGGAATGCATCCTATCTTTTTCCTCCAATCTGGCCTAGACCAGTATATAGCTTTCAGCACGATCAAGGAGCAGTTTTCAGCCTTTAGTGATTTTCTTTTTCAGAGGCTGTGCGTGTCTAGTGAAGGCCTTGAAGTCACTTTGTGGGACCTCAACTTAGTTCTAAACCTCTCAGAGATATTTCTCTGAGCCTACTCACTCGCAAGTTTGCCTTCCTCGTTGCCATCACTTTTGTTGAGGTGGGGGGTGCACTTCAAAACAAAAATCCTGTTTTTATGGTTCACTGATCTGATTCATGAAAACTGCAAACAAATTAAAGTATCTATTGCTGTGCTTTTGCCTAATTTTAGTGCTGTATTGAACAAGCCACTACCATTTACAATTTGTTGTCCTATGCTTTTAAAACAGACTAAGTTGTCAATAAATATCTATATGGTTTTGAATGTTTTTATTATTTTAAAGCTTTGTTTTTTGTAACGCTAACATTTTTATGACATTTACATAAACACTATATTATGGTGAAAATACAAGTAAAATGATCAATACAATTTACAAGGAATAAAGGATGTCTATTATAATTATCAGATGTACCTCATGCCATACATTTTTGCCAAACATAGTAAGCACTCCATTTAATGAATGCTATAGATTTTCATAAAGTGTTAATCATAGAAGCAAACAAATTCTTTGAAGACAAGACTTTAATTACTTGAAATTTATATTAATCTCATCTCGTAATCTTGATTTATCTCAAACCCACAGCTAACTACATTTTAATATTTTATTAAGGCGTCACTTTCATTCACTTTTATAACATTATGCTGCAGCGACGTACAATATAAACAGAAATTGCTGGTAGCACAAGTTCAGTTAGGCCGACTGTACTGCACTCCAAGTGTCTGGTAGCTGGCCCTTCCTGCAGCTGCACCATGCAGGTATAATAGACCTCATGATCTTGTTACCGACCTTCTAGTGTACAAGTTGAGGCTGCAGGGGGGGGACCAAGATGTAAGTTTTGCATCATACCTCTTGGAGTAACTAGACAGTGAAAAGGTTGACGTATAGATTTGTGTCGGCTTCCTATTTTAGTAGAATGTAGGTGTGTCTGCGCCTGCAGGACCATACAAGTCTCATTTTTGCTCTAAGACAGTTTTTTTTTTCTTTCTTGTGTGGGTGAGGTAGATTAAGACCAATGTTCTATGCAACCGCCCTGCTAGCCCATCCTCTGTCTAACTTACTCTTTTACCTCACTTATTGACTTGGGTGGTACTTTGTTACAATTTCACGAAGTTATCCGATTGTTCTACTTGTGATTGTGTAAAGGACAGTGAGCTAGGAAGACTGAAGCATGACTATAGCTGAGCTAGAAAATTCAAAATTCTCTATATGTCTGTACTTCAAATACTTTTAAAGTACTTTTTTTTATTTGGACTTGTAAACCTGCATAACCATTGAACTATTTTTTTTATAGTAAGTATAGATAAAGGCAGAGTTAAATTAATTAATTAATTAAATTAATTAATTTAATTAATATTCTAATATAACATCTTCTTTTTGGGCTTGTGGATTTATAGAGTAAAAGAACACTGCTTCTTTTCTAAAATGTATTGAACTATAAGTAGTCATTTCTGATTCCGATCATTTCTCTTAAAGCTAGTTGTCGATGTTCGACATCCAATAGACCAGGGGTGCCCTTTAGGTCGATCGCGATCTACCAGTCAATCGCAAAGCGAGCACTGGTAGATCGCGATCAGCTCACTGACCTGAGCTCCCTCCCGCGGTGCTAGTGCGGCTGAATGTGTCAAACGCCACAGACGGGAATTTGACGGACACCTCTCCCCGTGTGCAGCGCTGGCCACACAACCACTGCGGGAGGACAGGATGCCAGCGCGCAAGAGGAGAGCTGGGAAGCTGCTGCAGTGGAGGTAAGAAGAGAAAGCAGAGACAGTGAGAGAAGAGGCAGCCGAGAGAGAGGGCCGGTTCACACCACAAAGTCTGCGTTCCAGAGTGTTCGGCCTCTAGAACGCACTGGAACACAAGGTGGCCGCCTCCCTGTGTGCATGGGAGTCAATGGCACCGCAGCCACGCCCCTGCCAGCAGTGGCATCGCCCTTACCCAGAATGCAGACACATTAGTGCCTGCATTCCAATCCAGTGTGATCTGCAAAAATGGTGCTTGCAGCATTTTTGCAGATCGCACTGGACTGGAACGCATGCACTAATGTGTCTACGTTCTGGGTGTGTGTGATCGCACTGTGGGGGGCATGGCTGCAGTGCCATTGACTTGCAGTGCCATGCCCCCTCCCGCCCCTGAACGCAGGAGGGGTGTTTTTTCCGTTGGTAGATCTCATTGAGCTCGTCATTTGAAAAGTAGATCTCCAGACGAAAAATTGTGGGCGCCCCTGCAATAAACAAAGACAAACACGTTTCCTTCCTTCCTGCAAGCTTGCATGTCTGTTCTGCAGACAATATCTGTATCTGATGGAGACAATAGCCATCGACCTGAAATATCCAACCTAGTTGATATGCTTTCTCTCAGATATTTTTTCCTGGAGTATCTACTGCTGGTTAAGTTTCTATCGATAGAGTAATTATTTCCTAACCCTATTAAAATTAGCAAAAAACTGTATGGCTCGCCATGAACGGTTCAAAAATAGTAAGCAATTTTCCTGATTTTGAGCATCTCTTGATAGTTTGGCCTTTTCTTGATTTCCTAAGTGGTAATTACTAGCACCTCAAGCAGTTGGAGAAGCTCATCTCCGTAGAAGACATTTCAGCTTGATTGAAAAAAATAAAAATAACTGAGAAAGGGCCTAGTACTTCACCCTTCTCTGTGGACCAATGAAGGAAGAAAGTACCAGGCATCCACTGCTCTTACTATTGGGCAAGAATTGGTACTCACTCCTAACCACCATTGCTTACACTGGTAATAAGGGCACAACTATTGAGGGCTTGGAAGCTCTGCTAGTGTCCTTGGAAGAAACCAGGCAATTACTTTTTTTGTATAAAGAATCACCTTAAGATTTGCTTCTTCTTTGCTCATTGCAGCTAGTATACATTTTTACGATTCCTATGACTGTTGAATACCATCTGCTCAAACACCAGTCCACAGTACTGGTTGTGAATTGGTAGAGTGCCACTCGAAAGCTGGATATAAATGCAAATTGGATGCTGAAATGTAACTTTTTTTGCAGGTAGGAACTCTTTTCAGAGCCTCTCAGTAACGGGGTTGATCTATAGCTCTTCTAACCACACATTTTTATACTACCAGCATTCTGATATTGGGGGCGTCTAGCTTCTAAGTAGTAGTATCCTTTAATACTTTTTTACCTCCAAAATGGTTACTCTCCTATACTTGATAAAGGAAGGGTGACTGACTCTCAGTTGACTCTGTTAACTCTGTGTAAGCTGTGACTCCTCTGCTCATGGTGGCTAATCAGAGCAGCAGCCCTGTAGAGGGCTATATTAAATTTAAGCATGTTGCTTTTGCCACAGAAACACAATATAATACCCACTTTTGTGGGTCAGTATAAAAGATGAGGTTGTGAGTAGATACCAAACATGTCAAACGTCATAATTGCATGTGCTTTTGCAATGCAGATACATTTACGGTTCCCAAAATTGTCTATAGGAGACTCTTTAAAAACCTTTACAGATAATAAGTTTAAACAGTAAGTCATGGCCCTAGAATTATTGCTCTGTGGCTTACGCGGCAATGGCCAACGTGTTTGGCGCAAGCACCCAACACGTGCTTGTGTACATGGGGGGATTACAAAATAAACTTTTTTTATTTTAACTTTTTTAAACCTAGTGGATGACCTCTTTAAAACAAAGTGACAAAGTTTGTTTCTTCCAGCTGCATTAAGCACAGGGAGGATCAGCAAACAGATGTTTGCCGAGCATCCTCTGCACACGCATACGAAAACCACTGCACCTCCGGTTTGGTATCGTTGCACATACCAGAGTGAGGGCAATAATTCTAGGGCCATCATTTACTGTTAACTCTAAATTGATGAGCTGTAAAGACTTTTAAAATGTTGCCTATGGACCATTTTGAATACCATTTTTCACTGTTTCACAATTTGAGACTTGACTTACAGTATGTGATATCTGCTAACCCCAAAAAACCTCCTCCTTTTTATGTCAGATCAAAAAAAAAAAAAAAAAAACGGGTATTCTACTGCTGTGTTCATTAAAATAATTTGAATTTATTATTTTCTGAAAATAATAGATTTGAGAAACAGTAGCCCAATTTTGTGACTTAAATTGCAACTGCCACCATTTTTATTCTACTGAGTATCTGCTTTTAGAAAATATTTAATGTTTTGGGAGTTTTAAGTGATCTTCTTCAGGCTTAAAATGTGAATTTTAACATTTTGTGCGATAATGAAAAAAATTACCGTTTAAATATTAACTTAGGAGTAAGTTGTGTGCCATCAACAGCAGTGATTTTTCTATTTAAAATAAATAAAAAATAGGTATTTGTGAATTCTTTGCAGACCGACATTTGCATTTTCGAAAAAAATAAAAGGCAGCTATCTCTTTTTGTCATATCAGCATCGGAACAGTTGAGCCTTCATCTAACTGCTGATTCATATTGTATATTTATTTCAAAGCACAAAATTCTGACTACTTAACAGAATGTTAATTTGCAGAGATGGATAAACTGTTATGGTCTTCAGTTTTGAGGAATGTTCTGTATTTCGTTTTTTCTTCTTCTATTTTGCTAGAGAAATCCTCCATTGTGTAAAACTTCGCTGTGTAACATTGTTGTGAATCTGCATGCTTATCTTTAAGCTGGTTCCAGGCCTATAGAGCAGACATCTTCAGGTGATCACTAGGGATGTGCCGATAAGTATTTGGGTGAGTACTCGTCCACGCCCAAATGCTCTGATACTTAACCCTAATACCGGAAATTCCAGTCAGAAGGAGATCTCCCTCTGACTGGCAGTGCCGCAAGGGAATATGGAGCTGGCTTCCCGGCCAATCAGGAAGGTGGGCGGCAGGTCATGACCGCCGCCTGGCTTTTAGATTGGTCAGGAAGCCAGGCTACCTCACACCATGAAGCCAGCTTCCTAGCCAATGAGGAAGCCAGGCAGCACATCACGACTTGGCTTCATGATTGGCTAGGAAGCTGTTGAATGTTGAAATTAAATCTTCTACTGTTGGGTTGTTCTCACGGGTCCTTCCTCTGACCTTCACCATGATGTGTTGGTCAAAGAGGGGAACTAGTGAGAGCTGTGGGGGATCCAGGAGATCAACATACCTGAAAGCGTCTGTTTCCCTTTGGACTTCTGCAGAAGATTTCTCACCATAGAAGCATCATTCAACAGCAGGAAAGGAGAGTATATACAGTGTTCTTTTACAGATATTCACAGAACTACAATAGCGACTGGGTTGTTTTAAAGCAAATCCAAGATAAATTACAATGGTTACCTTAAAAGATACATTTAGAGGTTTATTTACTAAAGGGTGAAGAGTTTGAAGATGGCAGTGCAGTGAACAATCTTGGCCAAAATAGATGATTTGGAAGAATTCTTCACTTCAGCTCACTTTCCAGTTCAGCTATGTTGTCCTAGATTGTTCACTTCTCCTGCCTTCTCCAAACTTTTCACCTTTTAGTAAATAACCGTGTTAAAAAAATGTTTGATCAATGCGTAACTGCATTAACTATTGTTTATATCTGCCTGGAATTCAGCTTCAATTAATGTAGTTGTTATAAGAATTAAATCTATAAAAAGAAACCAATTTTTTCCTTTTTTGTTTTTTAGGCTAAGATGGTCTCTGGATGTCATTCAAGGTGTGCTTATCAGGAAGAAAAAGGATAATTGGTGATCTCATTTTGGATTTGACATTACCAAATTAAAATCATTAAAATTCCTGAGAGTCATTGTTATACTGTGCAAAAATGGAACATTCAAGTCGCCATCTGCGATTTAAGCTACAAAGTCTTAGCCGGCGTTTAGATGAACTAGAAGAAGCAACAAGGAACCTACAAAAGGCAGAAGATGAGGTTCTGGATCTTCAGGATAAAATCATTCAGGCAGAAGGTAGTAATTCAAGCATGCTGGCAGAGGCAGAAGGGTTAAGGAAAAGAGTAATGAAGCTTGAAGGGAAAGATGAAGAGGTGAAGAAGGCTGAAGATTTGTGCAGGCTGATAAAAGAGAAGCTAGAAAATGAAGAAAATATAGCCCGGGAACTTAGACTAGAAATTGAGCAACTCCAAAAAAGAATGAGTGAGCTGGAGAAGCTGGAAGAAGCTTTTAGCAAAAGCAAAAGTGATTGCTCACAACTCTGTCTTAGCTTAAATGAAGAAAAAAATATGTCAAAGAAGTTATCTTCTGAACTGGAGTTACTAATGACCAGGGTAAAAGAACTGGAATCTTCTGAAAATAGGCTGGATAAAGCTGAACAGCTTTTAACAAGTGAGCTGGATAAAATTAAGTCTTTAACTCTTAGTTTTGCTAATGAAAGAAAACGTTTCCTAGAGCGGGAAAAGCTAAATGAAAAAATAATTTTGGAACTTAGAGAGCAGCTGGAGGCTAAAGAGAAAATAATGGGAGACCAGAAAAGAAATGAATCCAATCTTTTGGAGAGGTCCTCTGATCAGCATGGAGAACGCAATAGTTTAAAAATTGAAGATACACTAACGTCTAAGACATTACAAAGGGTGAGTTCTGATTATATTAAACAATCCGAAATTCAAATCAGCAGTGAAAATGAAAAGAATACACATCAAGAAGACAACAAAATAAAAGAACTGAATCAAGAAATTGAAAAACTTAAGAATCAGCTTAAACACTTTGAGGATTTAGAGGAAGAACTGAGACAAGTTAAAGAAAAAAACTGTGAACTACAAGAAAATGTCATCAGTGAGCAGAATAAAAACAGACAGCTAACTGATGAATTGGAGACTTTAAAAAGGAAAGCTAACCAGTTTACAGAAGTTGAAAATGGGGTTCTGGACAGTAACGATATATCACACAATCAAATAAAAAATGAAAGAACCAAAAATAAGTTTGCATCAACTGAACCATCCATTTCAAAATATACTTCTCGAGATGTATCGCCTCAACAGCTGAAGAGTGAAAGGTCTCGAAATTCAGAATCTCTTTATAAGAGGCAATTATCAAACAGTAGCTCAAGCAGTAGAAAGTCGTCAAGATCTCCTCTGAATGATACCACAATAGGAAACCTACGCAAACAAGAGGATAAAACATTGATGTCTTCATATTTCCCGAGTGGTAAAGACTTTGGCTCAGCACAAAATGAGTTAAAAAAATATAAAGATCAGCCATCTGTTTTAAGTAGGTATCCACCAGCTGTCCAAGAGCAAGTTAGTCAAAAGTCTTGGAAAGCGTCTACAGGTAAACAGACAGACAGGTCCATACAACTGTTTGGTGAAGATTATTCCAGTAAAGCAAATTTAAAGAAAGACATTTTGTTAGATAATGTACAGAATAAAGAGAGACCATTTGAAGACTATTCTGACAACACAGTCGCCACAAACCTTCATGAAGAAATAGTACCCATTGAAAATTGTTCAGCCACCATTGGCTCAGAATTGGTTAATCACAGCCCAGATGTTAGTAAAGCTCAAGAAAATGGTAATTTTATTGGGGAAAATGAACATAGGCCACATATAAACTCAAAAGACCTTGAATTTAAACCTACATCTAGGGACAGATTGTCTAAATATTCAGACATCTCAGGAGGAGATAGCATCACAAATAATCGTGAGCAAACTGAAAGTAATCAAAAATCGCTAATTTTAAATGAAGAAGTTGATCCACAAAGCAATCAAACTTCAAATACCCAAAGATCTTACTATGGTAGAGATAAAACAAGAGCTACATCCTCAAAGCCACTAATTCCAGAAAAACCGCATATTTTAGACCGTTTAGACTACAGGGATCCTGACAGAAAAGCTAAGTTGTCAGGACTTCACACCAGGAGACAGTATAGTCCTAAAGAAAAAAATACACTGCAAGAAAACTTGACCACATCATCTTTTGAAAATCACATTCCTTCTTTCCAAAGAGAGGTATCAACGGAATCCTTTAGAAAAATATCCTCTTCCGATAGCTTAGAAAATACAGAGATTAATTCTTACACAGCAACTCGAACAAGATCATGTAGTCCAAGAGAAGCTTTGCAATCCACAGTGATCATTAAACCTGCTATTATTGAAAAAGATATGAAAGAAAGTATGAGTGACTACAGGGCAAGATCAAGCTCCGAGTCGAGCAGATCTCCGGTAAATGCGACCCCAAACAAAGTGACAACCAGCATTAAGATTTATCCATCTGAAGCTATCTCCTCTCGCACAAGTATAGATGAGCCCACAAGGGAAAGACATACTTCAACTAGTAATATTAGACTTTCTGCAAATGATCAGGCAGTGTTAAAAAACAACATAAGTATACCACTTGAAATATCTATTAACAAGGAGGATATAGTACTCAAAGTGTCAAATGCGGACCAGACATTGGCTCACAAAGAAATTACCAGGGCCATTGACCGCAGGATTCGGAAGGCGCAAGCAAAGGGAGTTGATAATGAGCTTGAGAGTGAACCAGTCACATGGAAAAGTCATACCAGATTTGAAACCAACCATTTGGACAGTAAACGTGGAACTGCTAGAAGTTGGAGGAAAGGGGTCTATGGTTCCACTGAAGAACTAGATAGAATTGACAGGGATTTTTCTGAAACCAATAGTAGACGTAAATCATGCTTTGGTGAAGAAAAGTCTTTAAGGTTACGTAATCACGAGCTTTACACAAGAAATAAAAGTACAAGTGTGAGCAGTTGGAGTACTACTCCAGAATATTTGTCTAAAAGGAGCCAGAGCACCATAACTGAAACCGAGATTGTGTCGAGAAGAAATACATCAAATGACTCTTTATTGGGATATCCTTCCAGGAGTCACTCAAGTGTTGAGGTAAGTGAAATATTTATTGTGTATCCTGTACTGCTTTCGTGGTCACATTATTAGGTTTCATTAGTTCCCAAACTTTTTTCTTGGCTTTGGATACTGTTGGGAAGGATTGGAACCACTATCCAGGTTTTTACTGCTATCCAGGGATCGGTTAGAGAGATTTACCGACACTTCCTGTCCTGCTGTTTTACCAGGCAGTAAGAGAGAGGAACTCTCCAACAGCAATGCAGACAGACATAAGTATTTTTATTAGAAGAGTAGGGAAAAGCTAGGGCCCCTGCCAGATTTTTATTTTTAAAATTAATTATTGTGTCATTCTCAAAACGTTTGGTAAGGACTGTATAAGGTTTACTGCAGAGTTAACAACAGAGAAAAAAATAACCTGCCTTTAACGCCTGGCAAGACTTCAGTTATAGAGCTGGAGGGAGGAGTTAAAGCCAGTTGGCACTCCTTTTGGTCTTTGATCAGGGTTATTGCTTGTTTACTAAGTTTGTAGTACCTAGAGGAAAGGAGAGGGGATGCGATGGTTTGGAAATTAGTTTCTTGTAGGAAAAACACATGTGCTTTAAGCTTGTGCCTATGGTAGTGGAACAGCAATCTCTTAGGATTATTAAACTCTTCAGCATTCAGGTTTACAAAAGTGATCGTCATCATGGCTCAAGAAACATAGCAAAATCTTTCAGGGGGGTGGGGGGGCTGGCACCCAACTGACACCTCGAAGGAGGGGGGAAGTGAGAATGGGGAAAGTGATGGGAAGAGAGAAGGAAGCACGGAAATTGTTGTGGACCACAGGACAGGAGGCAATGTAGAGATTGTGTACTTTTGATTGTAGTGGCATCTGAGGATCAGGGTGCTGCAGCCCAAGCCAAGCTCTGTTTGGACACTAGGGCACAGAGAGAGAAGCTCCTAGCTAATGTATGTCAGGCTGGTGGTGTCAAAAGAACATCTCCCATTTGCATGTGTTCCAATGATTATGAAAAAAGAATACATTAAATCAAAATCTGTAATGTTTACACCAGACTATGTAGCATTACTACCATGTTTCCCCGAAAAGGAGCCATCTTGTCTGCACATGGCATGTGAAGGCTCACTGGACTTCTGAAATAAAGAGTCTATAGCCCCTTTACCATGCCAAGGTGCACGGCTCTTGTGTGCAGAACCTCCCAGGCATTGCTCTGTCCTATGTAAAAGACATTCAGGGGGCTGATAATGGTTCCTTGGGGTGAGATTCTAGGTCAGACTCAGGAGCTCTCAGAAGGTGTGTATGATCAAAGCCATTGGTAGGCTATACCCCCTCACCACAAATACATTTTTTTTTTTTTATTGCTGGGAAACAAACCGGTGCTCTTCAGCAAAACTGAAAAAGGCAGTGAGTTTATTGTTTTGGGGTGCAGTGGTACTCTTTCCAAGAACACCACTCTTTATCAATATCAAGGGCAAAAGATCCAGTGAGCCATCAGGTCCTCAGCTGGCACAATAGGGTTATTAATCACTTGTTTCAGGATTGTATGGAGCCATATTTCTTTCATTTGTAAACTATTGCTATATGCATGACTAAGGACTAGTTAAAGCTCTTTAAGACTTTCCTGTCATTTGAACTATTAACTCCCAGTAACTCCTGGATTCCATAGGAATTTCTTTTGATCAGGCCTTTTATGCAATTAAAAAAATTATGTTGTGAAGAGCAGGTAACACATAAACCCACACCTTATTTGACCAAAATACTAGAATCTTCTTTTATGTAATTTTTTCAGAGTGTGTGTATGTGCTAAGACTGGCATTTACATTTTAAAGACATTTACTATTAAGATGGATGCTAACTTTAGACATAAAGTAATGTTTAGAGGACCCGACTTCCAAAAGAGGTTTTCATGAACACACACAGTTGTATTGGCTGAATGCAATGAGAAGACACATCTTGTACTGGCAAAAAAACTAAAACAATAGCGATTTTTGTTTTTTGAAAACTCGGTTCTGAATAATTGTTGTTGCTCCCCTTTTCCTCACAAATTGGTCATCCGTGGAGTTCCATAGGCAAATTATTGTTTTCTCAATCCAGGTAGATTGATGGGCTAGATCTGGTAGTGATATCATGTCTATGGGTAGTCTTGGATGAGGATCAGATGCAATTGATGGAGGTGCCCTCCGCACACCTTTCAGCAGTCCCGGCCAACAATCAAATAAATGGTCCTCGAAGTAACTTCACGGATGGCACCGTGCAAAACACAAGATTGAAGAAAATAGGTCACCAGCACTCCATAAGTTAAAATGAATGAGTCCTTTTAATGGACAATGATGTCACAGAAATCTGTGACATCATTGTCCATTAAAAGGACTCATTCATTTTAACTTATGGAGTGCTGGTGACCTATTTTCTTCAATCTTGGATGAGGATCAGACCATAATCAAGCCCCCAAATATCAAGAAGTTAACATGTTTGCTTACCACTGTCCACTTGAATTAGTTTTTGGTTTTAGTAGGAAATTGTGCATTAAATGTTCAGAAAATGTTTTCTCTAGCAGCTTTCTATTGGATTTTGATATTGTGCTCTGATTCTACTCTTATTTTTATTGTTGATTTAGGTTGATGATGACAGTTTCAGCACCAGAAGAAAATATACCAGTGATAGACTAGCAAGAACGGAGATTGCTGGATGGAGGCCGACTTCGACCCCAAGGCAAAAGGGTGTGGTGGGGGAAAGGATTCGACAATTGGAGCACTGAGTTATCCACTATAAGGGAATGGTAAGAAAACACATATAAGTTGGTCTGTACCTTTCAAAAATAAGGCAAACGTATAGTAAGTGCTGTTATCTTGAATAATTGGTCTTGGTATCACATGACCTATTTTTTAAAGTGAACCTGTCCGTAGACTGCAGGGTGCCTACTGTTTAATCTGTTATCTCTAGAAGCCTTTTCTCTGTACCTCTTTGTTTTTGGATTCATGTTATTTTACCAGTTTTTACACTTGTGCATCCCCTATGGTAAAGCGCAATCTTATATGGGTCTCTTTACAATTTTTTTTTTTTTATGTATTATTGGTATTTATATAGCGCCGACAATTTACACATTGCACATTCACATCAGTCCCTGCCCTCAAGCAGCTTACAATCTAAGGTCCCCATCTCACATATATACATACGAGGGCCAATTTAGACAGGAGCCAATTAACCTACCAGCATGTCTTTGGAGTGTGGGAGGAAACCAGAGTACCTGGAGGAAACCCACGCAAGCACAGCAAGAACATGCAAACTCCTTGTAGACAGTGACCTGGCTGGTATTCTCATTAATTATAACAAATTAACACAAATATAATCTTTTTTTGGACAAGCAAGGAAATTGATTTTGGGGGGGGATTATGCATTCCATAGACAAAATCATAACTTAAAAGAAAATCACTATTCTACTTCAATCAATGTTTTAGAATGTTGCTTTTACTGTGGATTAAAGTATACATTTTGTCTAATTTGTCCTGTTTAAAATGACACTAAAATTATGATTCTGGTACAAAGTATCGCAAGTTATTTACAAATTATTATTTACATTTTTTTTATTTTAAATGTTGTGTTTTTATATTTGTAGTGATGAATGGGGGCAGAAACGCATAATAGTAGTAGTAGTAGTTTTTCTTTTCAGGTTTTCTTCTTTTCAAATGTAATATCAGCAAAATACTGCATTATAACCCCTAGATGGAGCTGAAGAGCATTAAAAATAAGGGTTAATAAGAGGTTATGTAGGACAAATTTTATTTTAAAACAAATGTCTGTCATTTTGAAGACCAGGAACTCCCGGCAAATGTGAGGGGGGAGTGGCAGCAGGGGAGAAGGACAGGGTGTAGTTCATATGCCCATTGTACTGCAATTAAGTTTTTGGAGGTTTTTGTTTGAGCTTGTGTAGTGCGCTTATTCACAACTGGTTAGGGCTTGATTTAGCTTGCTTTACGACTGATCTCCACAACCAGCTGCCATTCCCTTGTCCAATCAGAGGCCCTCAATGGTGAATATGAAATGCATTTCGACCTAGAACCAAAATAAGTACCTGAACGTGTTCAGTGATATCATCCTTCTGTAATCCCCTACACGGCATTCACTAGAGTGAGAGGGTTTGCATTCTGAGGCGATGAGACTTTACTGCTTTGTTGTGGTCTGTAATCTTATCAGAGTGCTGCCGCTTCTTTGCTGTCCAGTTACAGGCTGGGTTGGGTCTTGGTTCCAGGTTATTTGCTCAACTACAGTGTAATTGCAGTGAGGTCCAGGGCCTAATTGTGCTTTCTGGCAAGGGCAACCTTTAGAGCAGTTGTCTACCTGCCTGGTAAAATACTTAGCCTTCTCTTTGTTCTGCAATATATTTACTGTGCAGCCCTGTCCAGAGCTTGAACAGCCTTTCACAGGAAAAAATCATGTTTGGCTCCTTTTCGTGCTCTGCATGTGCATTGCAGCACTATTCATTCCCACGGATGACCCATACTCCACTGGAAGTCTGGAGGCTACTATCAGTATGGCTTATTCTTGGAATGAATGGGGCTGATGTATTTGTGCGCATTAGGAAGAGCAGCTGTATAGAAGTTTTCTTTGCAAAGGCTATGCAGCACTGGGCAGGGTCACTTAGCGAATATTGCTGAAATAAGGAAGAAAAGTATTTTACCAGGTAGGCTGCACTGAAGTAATTCGTGGGAAGTTGGGGTTTAATGAAGAATAGAAATTGTGATAATATAATTAACTGACTTGGAGCCTGTAGCAGGCCCTGCATATCTGACTGTGATTCTAACCTTTGCTTTGTATTTTTCAGGTCTGTGCTTTAAAAGAAAATTGACTTTTATCCACTCTACCTAAAGACTATTGCTTGTTTCCCACTCTGCACTTCCATCCAAGTATTGAATGGACCTCAGCCAATGTGTACAGTTGTGCGACGTTTTCTTTTTTTAATGTATTTTTACATGTCCTTAGCTTTATCAGCCATCCTGGCAAGGGAATTACTGCATGATCTCTCAGGTTAAAAAGAAGGGCACATATATTGCAACTGTATTTAGTGCTCAGCATTAAATATGGCTTTTTTATAAAACTACTTTAACTTATATGTGCAGGGCAAGTAGAAAATTTGGTGCAAATTCTTTGTACAGTCTGGTTCTGTTGAATGGATGCTCAGCATGTAACTTTGTATAATTTACCGATAAATGTATGTTTTTGGCAGCAAATTATAGTGTGTGTGTGTGTATGTATGTATGTATGTATATGTATATAT
>NW_017306584.1:578094-602621 GCF_000935625.1 Nanorana parkeri
TTTTATCCTAATAGTACTTATTATTCATTTCAAGAAGATTTTTTTTTTTTTTTTACATTGTTTATATTAAACTCCAAATTGTATATTGACTACTAAATAAATGTATTCTTTATTTACTAATATAAAAGGTTATTGTAATGAAAAACAAACCAAAGGATTCACATTATTTATGTGATATGCACTTAGTTGTTAATTATATTATTTTAGTAGTCTTAAATGTGCTTGTTTCCTACACAATACAGAGAGATAATCTGTGAACTGAATCATATGATTGCAGTACTGCCACAAACCATAGGATTGACACACAAGGGATGTCCCTGTTGTGTTTCTAGGCAATAGGTGCACTAGTGCAGTGGTTTTTAAGGACTTTCAGGACAGGAACATGTTGTCATCATAGGGTTACTGTATAAAAAAAAAAAAGGCTGAGCATAGCTATCAACTACCTGATTTTCACAAGGATAGAGGTAAAACTAGGCGATGGAGAAGCTGACAAAAACCAACGTAATGAGCGTTTCATAGTTTCAGAGAGATGAAAGTGCAGAGATGTGTCACCACATTTAAGCATTTTTCCTTTCCTCTGAAAGAAAGTTCTTTTACTGTGAATGTATCAAATGTAAACTCTGATAACAATGCAAAACAAATGGCACAGCAAGTTAGGCAACGTGGAGTTGTCAGCATGAATGGATTAGTATTTCTTCCCTCCACCTAGCGCAGCAAGGGTTAAATGTCTAGGGGTAAGGAATAATCAGATATACTTGCCTTTCTTCTTTCCTGGGCAGCCTGCGCTCTCTTCTGTTGCTAGTATGTTTGCAGTCTTTTGACATCCTCACGTACAAAGCAGGACCGACTTCTTGGGACCAGTCAATTGGCAGGGAGGAAGCCTGCAGCAGCAAGGAACAGGGTAAGTATGTCTGCTTTTGCGGGGCAGCTGTAAATGCAGGCAGGATCCTCATTATTGAGAGGAGACATAAAATGGGATGTTGGTACCAACTTATCAAAATGAAAAATAGGAGGGATTTGGCTGGTTTTCTTCCCCCCCAATAGTGGCACAGTGGCTAAGCCATCCACGGAGATCCGGTGCCTAAAATGGGTGCCCACAGATGAGTCACCCAATCCAGCCCTAACTCCACCTAGAGGAAACCTGTCATTTTCCTCTCATTCTGAAAATGTTTGTGGCCTAGCTGTCATAATGTTTCAATGGCTCCGATGCTTTGAAACAAGTATGCAGATAAGGAAATCTGACTGTCACTGGAACATCATGCCAGCCCACCAAATGCATTTACAGAAGGAGGTCCACAGTGGCAGCCCTTACATTTTTCTTGACCGCTTTTCTTTAATTACCAATTAGGGTGGTATTGGCCATGATGAGTTGCATAGAAGTGGTCCAGCAAGTCTAAAAATGAATTACTCTACAGATTACTGATTGAGAATCACTGCACTAATGCACCTTGTGATGCTATATAATGTTTGCCAAAAGCAGTGGTGACCAGCTGGAGCACTGGTAAATGAAACCAGTTTATTTTGCTAAGGAATGACTAGATTATTTTTACATATTCCTCTAATGGAACAGAGCAAATGGCAAGTAGCAGGCACATCATCATTACTCTATATAAAGCTTATAAATAACACTGTTTTGTAAACAAGGTAGTTAATGATTTAATACAAATAACCCTGACATAAAACATTACTTATTCTAGTCTAGTTTTACTTGGATGACTAAGCAGCATGTTACTGATATGTCTGAATGTTTCAGCATGCTGGAAATAACTGCATTGTTCTCTACAACTGTGTTTGAACTTTGGCTCCACTGCATTATTTAGCTATGCAGGGTGACCGAGGTGTTTGGGGTTGGTCATACTATTATTTTAGGAACCTTGACATATCCACCTCCAACATTCTGCTCACATTTTCAGTGTCTCTTAAAGTATATCTGCCACAAACCTGGACAATTCAAACTGAACACATTATGGAAAATGTACACTGACTGGCCAAAAAGTCACCACCTGGATTTAAAAGAGGACAATGGCCTAACCTTTTTTGGCTAGAGTTCTCTTCAGGGTTACACAAGGACATATATTAATGTCCTCCAATGGCCCAAAACTCAGTATATAGCAGGCTTTTGCCCTCTATATGCGGAGAGTGCAGAGCCGCACAGCAGCTGGGACGGATCCTGACAATACTGTCAAGATCCACTCCCCCTGGGTGATTGACAGCTGGCTCTGCCTCTCTAGTGGCAGAGCCAGCTATGCCACCCCCTCCCCCATCCATTCCATTAGTCAGCGCCGGAGAAACGAAGAGGGGAGGGGGAGAATCCCTGTGGGCAGCGGTAAGCGACAGTCGCCAATCTCTGCAGGGAGGGGATCAGGAAGTTGGAAATGGGTGGTATGTGTTCACTGACTTCCCGATCAATAGAGCCGACCTGTGACCACTTCAGTGTCACAGGTCAGCTTAAATTATGGGGATGAGTATTTTTCACTCATCACATAATTCTCCTTTTAACTAAGCAAAAAGGGAAGAGCTATTGGAGTTGCTTCAGTTGGTCAGGTCTAGGTTCAGCAATGTTGTGTCGAAAATGAGGTTGGTTACCTACCTGAATATACTTAATGACCAGGTGTTTCCATCAATAGATTTTTTTTTGTTCCCTGATGGCACATTGGGCATACTCCTAAGATGACAATGCCAGGATTTATTAGGCTCAAATTGTGAAAGAGTGTTTCAGGGAGCATGAGACGTCATTTTTACACATGGATTGGCCACCACAGAGTCCGGATCTTAACCTCCTTGAAAATCTTTGCAACTCTGGATGGAAATAAATGTTGTGACATTGCATAAGCCTATTGAAATGATTACATGGCAAATGCATGCAGTATCAAACCTAAAGGCCGTCCAATAAGGGTATGTGACTTTTTTTTTTTTACCAGGCAGTAAGAAGTAGAAGTTTTCTAAAGTTAAAAGTGCATGTGAAAATTATTTGGAGATGCAGAGATCTAGGCAAAGCAATTTACATACCAATCTTGACTTCTCTTGTATAAGCCAAATTTGTTCTGGGTGCTTCCAGCCCTTGAATTTTCTTATTGGTCTTCACTAACCTATAGGGAGTCTCAGGAGGTGAGAGAAGCCAAACCTGACTTTTTCAGGATTGGTCAACATTTGCTTGTAAGTTTACTTGCCTATATCTCTAGAGCCTCTTGATTGTTTTGACATGGTTTCCACTGATCTCTGCTTGTACTGTTTTTCATCATATGCTCTGTTTGAATCTGTTTGTGGCAGTTTAATTTAGAGTGTGTTTTATATGGATCTCAGTAGCACATACTGATTTCTCTATCAGTATAGACTTCCTGTTCTTGGGTAAACTTTACCTATGAGGTCCAATATCTGCTTTATTTCTAATTTTGGCATATACCAAAATGCATCTGCTTTATTCCATATCATCCAATTTCAAGACGGTATTTTTGTAATAGTAGTGTGCAGTGTTTTAAGGTTCATGTATGTCTGAAAAATGCACTCCAGGTTTTTTACTGGTTTCTGAACTATATTCCAAGAAGGACAAAGCTGTGAATGGCCCTTTTAGGAAAACCAACCATCAGACTCATGTCTAGTTAAGAACCCAAAGATATGTTATTAGCAGAAAGTACAACAATTGCATGTCTATTGTCCGCAGCAGTGGCCGCCTGACACTTTCAACAGACAGATCTTGGCAGAAATTGTGATTGTTTCTGTCAGAACGATCACTGTTTTTTTCCCTTTGATAAGCTGGCATTGGAGGTGTTTGGCATTGGCCCCCCCTACTTTCTCCATAGCCTAAATATATACATGTTTGCTTTGTATATTTGCCAATTGGCCGGTAGGCACGTATTAATCTGGCTGTGCATGGCTCCTCTTTTGGCCAATTACTGTGAATCAACCAAAATTTAAGTCGTTGGAGGCCCTGCCAACACCACCCAGCTCAACAACCATTGACTGAAAAATCAAAGGAGGCGGTGGGAAACAGTCCATTAACTGCAGTCGTTGCTCAGCTATTCTGCCAACTGCAGGTATAATAGCTGGCAGGGGAGATTTGTCCATCCACACAGTATAGTGGACGGGGGGCATCGCGTGAGTCCACTGGGCTGAGAAATCTTTGTGTGTGGCCAGCTTAAGTGGCTTGATTGTGCCTGCACTTCTTTCTTACTTCTAATATCTATGGCTGCACCCAGAAACTGGGTGATGTGAATAAACATTACCAGATTTTATTAAATCTTTTTAAACAAGCTTGTGTGGCCCATGTGACCATTTTAGGCACTGACTGCCTTTTTAAATGGAGTTGTCTTCGAGAGATCTTTAATTTTTGACTTTTAGCAATACCCATCCATTTGTGCCCTTATTTAATAAGCAAATGCAAAGAGCAATGATAGTAAAAGTGTAGTCACTCATAGCAATCAAGTCCTTCCTTCTCTCATGAGTTCAGAACAACCAGAAAAAATAACTATATTTTTATAAATAAGCCAGGTAACAGAACAATGCCCAAAGTATTGTAGCCCAGAATGTAATTCTTAAGTATTAGTGGAAAACATGTTAAGTTCCATCTTTTATTTAATATAAATGCACTTTTTTTTTATCAGAAGAGTTATTGCCTTTAAGCCATAATGATTGAGATTAATGGACAGCAAGTTTTTTTGATTGTAAAATAGTAAAATATTTATACAGCTATAGCTATATTATTCCCTTTTTTATTTCTTTTGATTGGATATCATTGAAAGCTAAGGTCCGCTTTATTAGTGTAGGCTCCTACCTGAAACAAAGCACTGTTTACGTGTACTCTGGTAGCCAGTGAAACTCCAGTTTTGTTGGGGAAACAAAATCCCCTCCAGGTCAACCGCTGTACATACATTGCATGGATATTATTAAAGTATTATCATATGATTTGGTTTTGTAGATACAGAGATTGGCCGTTCCACTGCCTAATGTTTCTGGCCCCTTTTCAGCTTCAGCAGAGCCACGGATGAAGCTTCCATGCCTTGGCAGAGATTCCATATTTTCCAAACTTGTGCTGCAAATGTGACCTTGAATTCTTTACAGAACTATAAGAGAGGCAGTTCACAATGAAAATACAATTTTGCCTACTTAAAATAAATAGCTTGTTTAGTAATTGTACACATATGTATATAATATAGGATGTATATTTTATCAGTCTTAACAGAACTGGAGTTATCCTTTAAGAGCATCTCAAGAAATTGTTTAGTCTGGTCTCTTGCAGGCGACTGTTGTCCTGATGTCTGTGGACGTTATCACACATAGTGAATTGCACTTGGTGCTGTAAATTGAAACATGTACATATTCATACCTTACTGAATGCATGAACACAATGTTCTAATGCCTGCATTGAATCCATGCTTACGTTATCTTTTAAGAGCAGCAGTAGGTTGTAAAATAACCACCAGCCAGTAGCAGTATAGGTTTTTTGTTGTTTGCTCATGCCTCACTGGCATTGGCTACCTAGCTTCACCCCAAAACTGTTGGTTGAACAGTGTCTAAGGACCCTAGCAGCCCTGGAAAAGGGTGCTGGAAAACCAGGGTGGAGGATACAGAAGGGAATATCATTGTTCGATCTCCTGTTAATTTTTAATTTGTTGTAAACAAAAAGAATGTATCCACCATTTTAATTTTGATGAGAAACCGTGGCCTAAGCAAACATTTTTGCACAGATTTTTAATGACAGAGCTACCAGGATCTCTAAATGTAACTTCTAAACCATTTTGTCTCAGAATGCTGCTAATATGTAAGTAGTATGCATACTAGTAGGCCTCCTAAGCTAGATGCCAGAGTAATGTGTTGCTTATGTCTGCCCTGCATTAGGATCATTGAGAATTTAAAAGGGGGGTGTTCACTATTACTACTACTACGTCCACATGTATACGACTGTTGGGCATTAAACCGTAAGAGGGCTAATTTAAAAAAAAGAGAGAGAGAAAAAAAGAAGGGTAGCAGTAGTGGAGTTGATGTCCATAGTGACCAATCACCTTTTATTCTCTAGCAGAAAGATATAAGGAATCTGATTTGGACATTTGTGGTTTTGTTGCAATTTTTCAATTGCCTTATACCTCAATTGCTTATATAGCCCCTCTCTTTTTCATGGAAAAGGTTGTCGTCTTTCTAACCATTAGGGTTATGGTATGTTGTCAGCCTAGATGCAAACTAGGTGGCAAATGGTCTAATTCAGGGGGGAAAAAGGCCATAGACACATATATTATTGATCATGACCATGAGAAATGTGCCTTGGAAATTAGAAAGAGCCATGCCATTTTCTATTGATCTACACATTCAAACATAATTATCAATGATGTGTCCCATAACATGAGATTCCAACCAAAATGCCAAAATGATCACGGTTGCTACCTATGTACACTGTTACTATTATAACTGATCATTAACACATGACCATATAGATAAGCTAGTAGACTTAAGAGGTGCTTTGAGATGCCATTGTAAATAAAGGGATTGTACTGCTGGCTGCAGGCTATATTAGTACAAGGGAAATTGGTCAGATGACCTGATGGCTGCATGCCTTTTATAATGAATACCATTAGGCATGTTGGTAAATGGAGATGGAAAATAAACGATTAAGCCTACATGCATTATGTACACATATTAGCTTATATTCCTAAGTGTTTGGCGAAGCAGTGACTAAGGACTGGAATGCTGTGTTTATTAGATCTGATCATATGGAGCAATATTCACTTTGTGTTTTGGTAAATGTAGCATGTACTGCTCTGCTGTATTTGAACAGCTTTTCCCCCACTCTATACAAGTTCACAAGAATGCACCTTTTAAAGCATTTCAAATGCAAGCCATTTTCCCTGCCTATGATGCTTTTGACTTGCTTCTGATTCTGACACCTATGTACACTAACCCTCAGGCTGGATTTGCACCTTTTTTGTCCCCTGGGCATGTTCATGTATTCTAATGTGCGTTTTGACAAATAGCCATTGTCATCAGTAGGCCCTATAATGTGTGGATTCATTAATAAACAGATACTGTACATTAAAGCACCCAGAGATATGAACAAGGAACATTTAAAACCACTGTGTACATGCACTGACGTATGATAAAACGCATAGGTGTGAGAGGCCACTGCAAAAAAAGTTTTGTTATCCGGTCGGACAGTGATTTTTTATTTGAAGTGGCACATTAAAAGCATCCATACATTATAAATATCCTGTTGCTCAAGTGTTAGACCTTTAACAGATTTCCTCACCAATGGAAACAATCTGGATGTCCCCTATTGGATTTGCATATTGTGTGGGGAACAATCGAACCAGTTGTACAAAGACTATTCAAAACCCGGTATAGTTATCATATGTCGTTCTTTGGTGACTTATCTTGAACATGCCAGACCTGCCTGATGATTAGTTCATATATGTGAATCTCAAGTTACCCGTGTCCAGTCTGATTATGCAAGACCTCTAAAGATAAGAATGTGGACTAGTGATTACCACCTTGTTGTGTACCTGTTCTGTTTTTATTCATATGTCTCACATTCAGTTTGGTGTTTTGCTGTGGTATAAAAGCCATCTTATGCTAATGAACCAGGAAAAAATGACCTAATACACACAAGTGATAGAACAGGAACAAAGATCTTATCATTTTGGGTGTTGGGTTGTTCTTGTCTTTTTATACAATACACAATAGGAACAATTACGTATTTACAGGTGGACTCCTTGAACTCTTTACAGTTTGCTTGTACTGCATTAAACAGGTTCAAAGTTACAGGTAAAATACAAATAAGCAGATAAAACTTTACCTCACATTTATTAAATAGGTGGCCTTATCCAAAAAGGATCTCTTTCTGTGCTGTAACCTATAGTATCCAGTTAGAATTCATCTCCTACTGGCGAGCAGAGTGAATTCTGATTGGCTGCTATGCTTTATCATTAGCACTCAGAACAAGAACTCTTTATTGAATAAGGCTGAAATTATAGTTTTATCTACAGTTTTTTTTTTTTTTCTAAATATTTGCAGTATAGGTGAGAGACTTCTCACTTGCACTTGAAAGGGATTTTCTGTTTGCTTTCTCATTTTGTTGGCTTATAGCAGTGCATGTAGAAATACACTTAAAGCCCTCACGCTGCACATTATTTACCATTTTCTTTTTTAAATAAAGCAATATTCAGTAACCCAAGTTATTTGGTTGCATTAAACCACTGAAAACGGCTATCATTTCTTGTTATGTGTAAATGGTATTACATTGTGGGTGCTAAACGCTGGCTTCAGTCTTAGTTTTCGATAGCTTTGTCTGCTTCTAGAATAATTTTACATGCCAGGGCTGTAGTTTATTCTCATTGGTGTAGAATATAATGCAATTCATGGAACGACAGCCAGAAACTGTTGCTTCCTGCAACAAGTATTTTTACTGTATAGTAAGCAATGTGATCGAATTTGGTGAGCACAACACATTCTGGAAATGTGACCACAGGATCTCCTCATCTTTTCCACACTGATATCCTATCGGTAAAAGTGTTATATACTTTCTAAACTGTCTACTAAACGGTTTGACACATGTAACTGCAGAAGAAAAGCTATTAAGTATTTTTTCATACCCAACTCTTTATATTCCGCGTAGGCTTTGAGTCATGTAATAACGGCCTGCTTTGTATCTGTATAAGGTTCTCTCTATCGGTAAGAATGTTTCCACGGGCCCATGTACACAACCATTTTACCGAAGGACATTCTTAAGCTGCTTAATGATGTCATTTATCCCACACACAAACTACAGAAATATATTTTACTATGTCAGACTGTCTTTGTTAACTTGTTACATTCCTCTGCCCATCACTTGTTTTTATTGTAATGTGGCTGTACAGATTATATTCGTTATGGACATTTGATAATAAAATAAAAGGTAAAAACTCTTAAATATTGTATCTGTTGTTTTTGTTTATTATAAGGTAAACTCCAGTCATGAATCTGAATGCATCTATGCCTATTAGGAAATACAAGCAGCCTGCTGATCACACAATGCACAGTAATGCATGTTAGTGTGATGCTGTGCCATTCAACACACCTTGTCAACGCATGTGCATTGTGGTCTGTTGCCACATATGCTACATGTACTGTTTTGCTGACATTTGGTGAGTTAAGCAGCCCATTCAAAAAAACTAGGCTACCTCACCGCAATGCACATTAAAATGAAAGTAAAGCTTCACCCCAAAAAATTGCTGATCGGCAGGCTTTTTATGGCAGAGAGACTCTGCAAGTCTCTTTTGCCATAAAAGCTTCTTTCTATATGTCAGCAATTTTTTATTTTTCTGTTTGCTGTGCACGCACAGCGCACAGACCCAGCATGCCAAGATGAAGTAACTCCCATGTGCATGTGGCCAGCCAATCACAAAGCCAAGCGCTCAAAACCCAGGAGAAGAAGGCAGCACTGGAGGTGATCGTTGTATATCATGGGTAAAAGGTCTGGGGCTTTTTTCTTTTAACTTCTTTGGCGGTATTCCCAAGTGTGGCTCAGGGTTAATTTTCTGTACCATAAGCGGTAACTCCAAGCAGGGGCGTCCCGAGGCTGGGTGACACCCGTAGCGGAGACCGGGTGACACCCCTCTGACGTCATTACGCACGTAATGTTACCGCACGCATGCGCGATCAGCTTATTGACGCCTGTCGGCGGCCATCTTGGGAGAGGGGCTGTTCACCCGGCGGGATGAGGTATGCCTCCAGGTCCCCTCCTCTTTCGACACTGTCGGGCTCTCGGTCCGTGACAAAGTGCCCGACTTTTCATAGGGGGTGACACCAAAATGACATTTTGGTGTCACCCCTCCAATGGTGGCACCTGGGTGCGGGCCGCACCCCCCTTGTGACGCCACTGACCCCGAGCCACACGAGAATACACACCGCATCTCTCACCTTGTCCCTCGAGCCACGCTGTGTCCTCCGGGCCGATGCTGGCAACCGGGTTCCGTCCCTTGCGAGCGTCCACGTCGCGGGGGGGGAACTGGCGGGAGATTCAAAAGTTTAAAAAAATAGAACGAAAAGAAAAAATCATACCGCCAGGGAGGTTAAACATGCCTTTAATTATGCTTTAATGTGTGACATAATGCCCTGCAGTGGTGAATGGGCTCTACAGGTGAAACTCAAATAATTAGAATATCGTACAAAGTTCATTTATTTCACTAATGCAACTTAAAAGGTGAAACTAATATATGAGATAGACTCATTACATGCAAAGCAAGATAATTCAAGCCGTGATTTGTCATAATTGTGATGATTTATGGCTTACAGCTCATGAAAACCCCAAGAACCCCAAATCCACAACCTCAAAAAAGTTGATTATTACATGCAATCAATAAAACAAGGATTGTACATAGAACAATATCGGACCTCTGAAAAGTACAAGCATGCATATGTACTCAGTACTTGGTTTGGGCCCCTTTTGCAGCACTTACTGCAATTA
The DNA here is from genome assembly GCF_000935625.1 of Nanorana parkeri. Taxonomy (NCBI): domain Eukaryota; kingdom Metazoa; phylum Chordata; class Amphibia; order Anura; family Dicroglossidae; genus Nanorana; species Nanorana parkeri. The sequence goes on from NW_017306584.1 coordinate 588,524, forward strand.
CTTTTGCACGATATTCTAATTATTCGAGTTTCACCTGTAAATATTCTGCTTCTGTGCTCCCCCACCACACCTTCAGCATCCTGCTATACTGTATGGCTCTGAGTTTTCACCAGAAAAAAAAAGACAGGTACATCTTCCAATTAGAACACATTATGTAGTGACAACTAACTTAAATGCGCACTTTGGAGAGATCTCTTCTACTTCCTGTGGCATCTCTCTAGGATAGGAAGTGAAGTGAAATCAGGATATAGGCTGTAAAAGATAAACTGACAGAGTTTCAATCATACTCTGTCCAAAAGTAAAAGTAGGTTTTGGTTATAAATACACTTTAATAGAGTCTGTGAAAATGAAGGGCAGCATGCCCACAAAGTGAAGCTTGAGAAGGAAGTCGCACAGCACATAGTCATGTAATTCTAACAGGAAGTGTAACAATGGGCCACATACATGGAAACTATGAAGGGGGAGAAAAAAGGATTGTTGCCCACAGCAACTAGTCGGCTTCCAACTAAGAACTGTGCAGTTTTGAGTTGGTGCCTCAGAAAGCATTAAAGCCAACGGATCAGCCAGGCAACTAGAATATTGAAGGAAATGTAGCTAGCAATGGCAGCCTCAGTTTTTTTTGTTTTTTTTCCAATGAGAAAATAATGCTCAGAGAATGACAACAGATCAGTGTGCGAACACTGATCTCTTGTTATAATTACCAGTCAGGGTAGTTAGGACTCCCAATACGTGTCCTAATGTTGATGGTGTTTGTGGTGACCGCAGCTACATCTACATCTACCATGGTTCCCTTATACAAGGCCTGTTTATGTTAAAATAGTTCAATGCAATAACCACGATAGAAAACGACTCCGCTTTAAAGAATGCTATTTTGTGTCTGTAAGCATGTCTGAGCAGGTAATAGATTGCACACCAGGACTGAAAGTGCAGGAACGTTTTATTCTGTGTCTGCAGATTTACCAGTATGGGTCTTGTGGTCTTAGTGAAAGGAGAAAAAAAAGAACCTGTTCAGCAAGATTTTAATTGCTAGCTACATTACAAAACTGACAGAAGATTGAGGGTTGTGGGGGTAAGTAAGGCATTTTTTTTAAAAGAATGACCATTAGAAGGAGATTGCGTACATCCTGGAGATTTAAAGTGAACCTGTCAACACCTAAAAAGTGCCTCCCCTAATGCTACTGGAGTACAAGAACCATGTAGTGCCCACAAGTACAAATCAATGTGTCCTTCAGATTAAAGATTTGTGGCCTTCAGATTAAAGATCTGTGTCCTTCCAAAGTCCAGTACCAGAACTTTAGAGGTAATCAAAGGATCTGGCACTGGACTGTTCAATGGCAGACCGAGTATTAGGGCTGATGACACTGATAGTTATAGTTTGGAAATAGCGATTCACGTGGTGATATTTAGGTCACAGAAGTTGGTGGCACATTCATTTTTGTACATAGATATTGTTTTATATCATCAAACATTATATTTGGAGGTGTCACTGAGATATTTGATCACTTTTATGAGGTCAATTATTCATTATCATTTGTGCACAATATTTATACACCTAACCGCCATTAACCCCTAGCGCTGCACACTCAGTACTATAACCATTCCTGACCTTATGGTCCATAGCGCAGCAGCTTTCGATTCTATTGTAGTCCCATAAGCACAGATTTTATAATTTCATACTATGATGACACTGATACCCTGTAGGATCTGGGCTTGGCATCCAGGGGATCCACCATGATTCAAATTGTACTTGTAGGCAATACTAGGTGCCTGAGATTTATCAGAATGGTTAGCTTAGACACTTGATGTATGTAGAAAATCAATGAAGCAAGGCAGAGGCAGTTTTAGTTTAGGCAAACAAACAATAGTTCTTGCTTAAAATGACCCTAAACTCAGGAGTGAAATCTTTAAAATGCATTCAAGTACCTTAAGTATCTATTAACAAAAATGTACCTGGTTTGTGCATCACTCAACTGTAGATCCTCAAATCATCTCTGAATTGGTGCTGACACTGTCCTTCCTTCTGGAGGGTGGCTACTTTTGTTCCCCATGGTCCCTGTGTGTTGTAAAGTAGTCACCAAGCTCACTCCTGTGATGGACTACAACCTCAGGTTCAGTTTACTAATTTGTATTGAATTATTGTCCATTAGGGGAGTGAGCTTGGAGGGGCGGCTACTTTACAACACACCCAGAGACCATGGGGACAAATATAGCCACCCTCCAGAAGGAAGGATCAGCATGATTTCAAAAATGATTTGAGGATCTACAGCTGAGTGATACACAAATAAGATACATTTTTGTTCAGATACTTGAATGTATTTGTAAGATTACACCCCTGAGTTTAGTGTCACTTTAAGTATGGCTGTAGCTTTTTATCAGCAATGCTAAAGCAAAACTGTTGTGAATGACAGCCAGCTAAAATATTTTTTTTTTCTAGTGGCAGTTAAAAAAAATAAAATATTGCCATTTACCCCATTTGTTGAGCACATTCACTGACATTCACCAACATTTGATCATAAAAAAATAAAGGTGCTTACTGTAACATTTGCCCTGTTGATAAACTACTGAATGCCACATTGTCCGCACAGATTGTTTTTGTACATTCACCAGGTTGAGGTGCCCGGTTTGTGTTTTAATGGAAATCTGTATGTAGGAGAATCTGTCTAAAATAGCATCAGCACTAGTCCATGTTGCGGTAAAATCAGCCAGCAAACAAGTGATATACACACTTCCAATGTAAAACCAATGAAGTATTAAGACGGTATTGATATCCACCCGTGCAGGTTAAAGAGCAAAGAGTGACCTCTACCAACGATTGTAAATGCACTCACCGAATCATAAGAGCCTGGAGGGAATTAGCAGTCAATACATGCTTAAGATGTAATAAAGGACCTTGCATCAATCGCTGAAGAGTCCACCAAGCATTTTCTTTAAGGCCAGGTCTTGTCAGTCCATAAGAAAGGTAAGTGGATGCAACATAGTGCAGGTCACTCACAATTTTATTAACATTTTAAAAGTAATAAAGTCCACTAAATAAATAGCGATATAGATAACTTCACATCTAAAACATTAGGCATGTTACACACCTCAGACTCCCCCTATGCACTTCATCTAATATGCACTCATCAGAGTCTGTGACCTTCAGGAGTATAATATATCTAAATTGTAATAGAATTACATATTGTCAGGAAAAACCAACATATTTAAAAACATTCAAATACATCAAATGAACCGTTACCAATAAAACAATTGATTTCCAGATCAATCTTTAACCCTAATGGGACCAGAGTGTTCACTTTGTAAATCCATCTTATCACTTGATATCAATTGTTTTATTGCTAATGGTCAAATGTGAGGATTTTATTCTTCTAGCAATACATTTTAATGTTGGTTTATTTTCATGAAATGTGATTATATTAGTTGGTATATTACAATTTGTTTTATACATACATGCTTATGGGTGAGAGAGAAGTCCTACATTCGCTATATGATATACTCCTGAATGTCTCAGGCTCAGCCCCTGATGATGCCCTGTTGGGTGAAATGCGTACGTACGAGCGTACAGTAACAGAATGACAACTATCACTTTTTTCAAGAAGTCAGCAATGGCAGACTCCAGAATAGGTTCCCTTTAAAGCCATGAACTGTGGGCATTTGGTAATTCTGCATTTCATAGTAATGTCACCTTGCTATCCTAGAAATGTCTGCACAGGTATTGCTGAGGGAATCTATTGGTTTGCCAGGCCCTTTGGCCAGTTACATGGTTCTCCAATTTGAACTGGACAGCTGATCTGCTGTTTTTTGCCTATGTTGCAGGTAAATTAGCACTACACCCTGGTAGACTTAGGGTGCCCATACACTGTGCAACATTTTTGAGGAACCGGACGAAGTTCGCACAGTGTGTGCTGTTGTCTGCCAGCATCCCTCCATCAGCTTATCAAAGCAGCCGGTCAGAAAATCTTGGCATGACCAGAGGCGGCAGCCAACGAGCTGCCGTCTCTTGTCGGGTATTCTGACAGTGGCCGATGGCTGCTGTCAGAATACAATGCAAACAGTAGGGATTCCTCAATGGATACACTGGCTATTGTTGATGGAGGAATCAGCGCGTGGGTTGAACTAGAAAAATAGATTGCACTTTTTCCATCTGACCATACATAGGCAGCTAGAAGAAAAATCTATGGAAAATCTATAGGTGTATGGCCAGCTTAAGACTGCCTATATGTTTCCTTTTGAAGAGCTATATAATGATGCAATAATGTGAATGCATTGCTTCTTCTGTTCTCCCATCAAAGAACAGAGGGGGGGAATACAAAGCCTGTTTCCACTCATCCAAAGCTATGATGGGCAGTGAAGCCATTCCAAGATTTGCCGTAGTCCCTAAACATGTCTCAGTGTAACTCTTATCGATCAGTTTACCTTTACAATAAATATATCTTGTATAAATACATTTGCTGTAACATTTACTTTAGGACATTTTTAAATCAGTTTTATCCTATCCTGCCCAGTAAGCCAAGAGGAGACCCACCAGCGTTGAACCAGTACAGGACCAGAATGGAATGATCAGAGCTCCCTCTAGTGGGCAGTTGTAGAATATGCTGTCATTTTTCATAAATACTCATCACAGCGTTTAACATAAGAAAGATTACATTTACTGACCAACTGATATCAATATTTGTAAGATAAACATATACAACTATTCATTTTGATTGCAAATGGGTTAGAAATTCCCATAGATCAGGGCTAAAACTACTAGCTAGGCCTTAAGAGTTACAGAAATACTTTGTATGCTCACCTCAGGTTCAAACTCTTCTTCTATGCAAATGCCCCATAGCGATCTCTCTTATCAAACTGTTCAGATGGAAACTATTAGCATGTAAGAGCGAAGTACCTGTTGGTTTCCAGTATAAAGATGCAAAACCCTTATTGTCATTCCATATAGATGTTAGGTAGTTTTCATCATAACTCAAAGATCATTTTAAATATACTCAGAGTATGAGACAGCCACAAATCCAAACAGGAGATCCTCTAAACTCTGTCCAGAAAAATAGAATGTCATCTATATATCTGTGATATGTGAGTAGGTGGTACCAGTACATAGACCATCCCTGATGTCCAAAGATATGTCACTGCCACTCCCCCAGGTATAGGTTGGTGTACAGGGTACAGCTGGCTCTGCCTCTAGATAGGCAGAGCCAGCTGTCACTCACGCAGCTGGGCGGATCCCGCCATCTAAGTCAGGATCCGCTCCAGGTGCGGCGCCTCAGTATACCGCGAGCTGTAGCTCGCGGTATACTGAGCTTAGGGTAACGGGAGGACGCTAGTTTGTGTCCTCCCGTTACCCCAAGGAGAACTATGGGGAAAAACACTGACCCCATAGTTCTCCTTTAATAATGCAGCATGTTTATACGCTCAAAACTAAATATAATTTGCCTAATCAATTCTCCTCTGATACACTCAGCCAAAATATCTTCTCTTGTGATTTTAGCATATAAGGAAGAGTTAGAACACCTATCAGGTTTTAATTGTTGTTTGTATTCCCTCTAGGTAGATTTTCCCTATCTATTTGTACTGGTGATTCATTTTATGGTCGTCACTAAGCATGGGCTCAATGTCGGAGTCAAAGAACAGTTCGACTCGAAAGTTGATGGTTCTTGTGAGCACCCCACAATGCACTGCACACCGCACAGTGCCTTGTGAGAGCCCTGATTGGATAAAGCAATGCACCTGACCACAGGCCAGGTGGAAGACTTTGCCCAATCACGGCACAGTGCACTGTAAAGGTGCCCATACACCTTACGATTATCGTACGATAATCGTATGCGATCGACTTTTCGTACGACAATCGTAATGTGTGAATAGAGTGCCCGACCGATAGTACTGTACAATCGTACGACTTTTGACGGTCAAGCATGTTTGAAAACTTCGGTTGATCGTACGATGTTCGCATGGTTGGTGGCGTTTCCGTCCGTCAAAAGTCGTACGATTAATACTGCGCATGCGCAAACGAAAATAATTGCGTTCAATTACCGCAAGTCGTCCAGGTGTTTTTTTCTAACTACCGCTGATTGAACCTTGCGATAATCGGGGCAGGATGGGGCCGTCGTACGAAAATCGTACGACGGTTCGATCATCGGACGAAAAGTTTCGTCCGATAATCGTAAGGTGTATGGGCACCTTTAGAGCCATGATTGGGCAAAGTAATGATGTCTTTGCCCAATCATGGCTCATAGCTAAGTCCCAGCCCCACACTATATAAAGCTGCTTACACTGCAGCCTTATGTAGTGTGTTGCTGAAGTTAATGATAGAGTGTAGTGTAGTGTAGGGAAAGATAACTGGTGTCAGTTCTTTATACAGCATTTTAGTGCTATATACAGTACTCTGTACTGTATATAGCATTATTGTCTGTGCTGTATATATACGGTCTCTTTTTTTTGTGTGTGTCAGTGGCGTCACTGGTGTTCCTCCTTCTGCGTCACCAGTGTTACCGTTTTTTTTGTTTTTTACTTTTTTTTTTAGCAGCAGGTTCTTTTGCTGCCTCCTTGTTGTTTCCCCTTCTGCGTCCCAAGTGTTCACGTTTTTTTTTTGTTTTGTTATTTTAATCATAATAAAACCATTGTACAACAGCTTATAGTGGACCAAGCATCACATTTGATAAAGTATTGCACCCAAGCACCAATTTACCATCCCACATTCTCTAATAAACCCCACATCATGTCTGAAAGGCCAACAAGGAGACAGGTGTGTGACAGGTGCATATCATTAGATTTTTTACAGCAGGGCATATTCCTGCACTCATCAAGAGTAAAGCTGGCCATACACCTTACAATTATCTGCAGATTTTCTGTGGTCAGATGGAAAAGGTGCAACAGATTCTTCCATCTACACTTAACTGTGTGGATGGAGTAATTTCCACCTGGGCCAATCTGTTGCACTTTTTCCATCTGACCACAGAAAATCTGCAGATAATTGTAAGGTGTATGGGCACCTTAACAGGGGTTACAGTGTGGAGGCACCAACACCAAAGGCCCATTTTTTCAAAACCTATGTGACAGGTATATATAATTTTAATTTTTAAAGCAAGGTCCAATCCTGCACTCGTCAAGAATAACTCTGAAGGGTTACGGAGTGAAAGCACCGCCAACACTAAAGGCCCAATTTTCAAGCACCTGTTGTTACTTTCATCCGTCTGCAAAAGAGACACCAGAATTTATCCCGAAAATCTCCAACCTTGTTCCGAGTGTCCTAAAATGTGGCCTCTTCATACAGGCTGCCTCCCCGAGCAGTTGTTTACAAGATTAAGGGGAAATCAATTACCGGCAATTTAAATGTCATTTTGTCTTTATGTCAGTTTTGCTGCAGCAGGTTCTATACATCGTACAGATGTGTCACTTTACAGGCAGTTTAAGGGGATCCCCCAGGCACGATATTTAAAGAAATTTTTCATATTTATTGTTTCACTTTAGGTAATATTAAAATCACTGCTCCTTTAAAAACGGTATTTATTTAAGTGTTTTTTTCATTGATGCATGTCCCTCAGGGCAGTACCCTGATCCCCATACCCTTTTATGGCCAATAACTTGCATATAACCCTTCAAAATGGGGACATTTGATTTTCTAAGTTCTGGCCCCATAGACTTTAATTTTTCTATGTTCGAAAGTTCTTGTAAAGGTGCCCATACACTGCACGATTATCGTACGATAATCGTATGCGATCGGGTTTTCGTACGATAATCGAGCAGTGTGAACGGAGACGTGCGACCGTTTCTACTGTACGGGCGCACGTCTTCTGTCGAACCAGCATGTTCGAAAACCAGCCGGGAATCGTACGATTCTCGGCTGGTTAGAACGGTGCTCGGAAGATAAATGCTGAACGGGCCGGTGTGCGCACGCGCACACTGCCCGTTCAGCATTGCGGTCATCGGAAGCCCGCCCCTCAGGAGGGCGATGCGGTCGCACGTCTGCTGTCGAACCAGCATGTTCGAAACCCAGCCGGGAATCGTACGTTTCTCGGCTGGTTAGAACGGTGCTCGGAAGATAAATGCTGAACGGGCCGGTGTGCGCACGCGCACACTGCCCGTTCAGCATTGCGGTCATCGGAAGCCCGCCCCTCAGGAGGGCGGGCTTGCGATGATCGAGAGTGCGATCTGCCTGTCCAAGATGGGCAGATCGTACGTTTTTTTAATCCCTTTACAACCATCGCAAGACTAAAGTCTTGCGATGGTTGTAGAGTGTATGGCCACCTTTAGAGTCACCAAGTCGGGTGTGTTCAGCCCATCACTAGTTGTCACCACAACTGGAAGTTATGGGAAATCTTTAAATGGGGACACCTGGTCCAGTGACAGCTATCGAATAGGTCAATTGGGAGGAAAGGCAAAAAAGAAGTGCAGTATACTTTTAAAATTAACTTACCCTGTTAGGACTCTAAACATATAAACATTCGTCTTATGTTCAAGAGTTCTTCCATGGGTGTACGTCATCCATGGGTGCTAATGCCACGGCCACTTACAGTTCGACAGCGGAGGTTTCTGTGTCAGCAGCTCTTTCAGTTTTGATCTGGTAACAAATTGTGACATTGTCAGTGCTTGTTAAAATATAAACATAAAATTTTACATTGCGTTGGCTACAGCTGCCAGGACCACTCAATGACAATGTAACTATTTTACGACAGAGATGCTGAAGCTAACCTAAAGGTTACAAAATATATATTTTATTTTACTTATGTAATCCTTCGTTCGCCCCAACTACTATCTTTTTCTGATTTTGTTTTTTACCATTAGAACAAAATGTTTATTTATTTGATCATGTTCACTTGTTTCTGAAGCATTAGCATATTAGAATACAAAACACATATCACCAGTGAGAGCTGCATCCAACACGCAGCTCACTCCCCACTATCCATATCACCAGTAGTGATGGGCTCGGGGTTGTTCGCAAGCGCCTCGTGCCGAGCCCGCCAAGAAGCCATCAACGCGCAGGGCCAATCACAGGCACTGAGACATGTTCCCGGTCGCAGCTGCAGAGATCAGGAAATGTCTCAGTGCCTGCGATTGACCCTGCACGCTGACGGCTTCCTGGCGGGCTCTGCACGCGGCGCTTGCCGACCCGCAGCCAATCACAGGCACTGAGACATGTTCCCGGTCGCAGCTGCAGAGATCAGGAAATGTCTCAGTGCCTGCGATTGACCCTGCACGCTGACGGCTTCCTGGCGGGCTCTGCACGAGGCGCTTGCGAACACGCCCAAGCCCATCACCAGTGAGATCTGCATCCAACACACACAGCTCACTTCCCAGTATCCATATCACCAGTGAGATCTGCATCCAACACACACAGCTCACTTCCCAGTATCCATATCACCAGTGAGATCTGCATCCAACACACACAGCTCACTTCCCAGTATCCATATGACCAGTGAGAGCTGCATCCAACACACACAGCTCACTTCCCAGTATACATATCACCAGTGAGAGCTGCATCCAACACACACAGCTCACTTCCCAGTATACATATCACCAGTGACATCTACATCCAACACACAGCTCACTTCCCAGTATACATATCACCAGTGAGATCTACATCCAACACACACAGCTCACCTCCCAGTATACATATCACCAGTGAGATCTGCATCCAACACACAGCTCACTTCCCAGTATACATATCACCAGTGAGATCAGTGTATACAACACACAGCTCACTTCCCAGACATCCCAACCTGCAAAACCTTATTTCAGGGAGGTTCCCATCTCATATCAGGGAGGTGCCCTTTCTGTGATATCACCAGTGAGATCTGCATCCAACACACAGCAAATTCATACCAAGGTCTGGAATTTCAGGGGTGCTGTGCTAGAACTCCTGTTTTGGAGGTGACAGGTTCCATAAAGAGAACCTGTCACCTCCAAATGCTATCACACAGGGGCTTGTTAGCTCCTGTGTGATAGCAATAAAGTTAAGTGGAAAAAAAATTTGAAATAAAAAAAATTATGAAAAGTTAAAAATGATTAAAAAAATTTAAACTAAGTGAAAAATAATATGAAATAATAATAAAAAAGTGCTACAATAGTAAATTTTTAAAAATAATAAAGGAAAAGATAATAAGACAAATAAAAGTTTTAAAAAAGTAAAAAAATAAATAGAAATTAAAAAAAAAGAAAAAAAAAATTAAACAAATAGTAAAGAAAAAATTAAAACCCTGCCGTCCCTGCCATCTGGTTGCCATTCTCCATTGGGATGGGGGGTGGGATTGATGAAACCGGCCCTGGGGTCACAGAGAGAGTAAATCCGGCCTTGGCTGTGCTGACACATTTCCAGCATCATCTAGCCTTTAATCCACAGCCTGACTGTCCTGGTCCATCCCTTTCATTTATCAGATTTCCGTTCACTTATGGAGGCTCAGTATCACATGTGGGTGTTACCTAGGGTAGTCTGCATGCAAATACAGTCTACCTGGGAACTCCCACTCCTTCAGACTGACATCCACCCATCAGGAATTTTGACATTTGGACAACTCCTCCCATGATCCAGTCCACTGCTTGCATCAGGACTGGGGGCTTTTGAGAGCAGTACTGAAGCAGGAAGTTATGTACAGCAGCCTGCCGACCCCTCCCAACCAGCCATGATCTGCCTGCATTATACAGAGAAGCACAGAGACCCAGAGATGACACAGCTAGGTCTAAAATAAGGTATGTCATGAAAACAGATAGGTTTTATTTTAAAAATGTCATTAGCATGTTGATGAGAGGGGGAAAGGGAACGAGGCAAAATATAAGCAGACTCATCTTTAGTGTTAAAGGAATAAATAATGCAGAACAATACTAGCTCAGGGGAGGAGGGGGTTAATTAGTCTTGATATCGGTTAACTAATGGTTAATAGGGCTAAATAGGAACCATTTTATTTTATACTTGTAAGGTTGCTTTACCTGACATCAGACGCACATTTAGATCTGCACATAAACTATAAAGCCTCATTCACACTGATAAGAGTCGGCACCGTACAGATCTGTGCGGCGTGCACGGCCGTTCCCGGGGGGGCACAGGTGCTGCATGTGATTTGTACGCAGCAGCCTGTTCTTCTCTATGGGAGTATGCCGTGGTACGCTCACCCGAACTGCACGTCCGTGCGGTGGTGGCTGTCTGTGCTCGGATGCAGAGAGGATCCATCCTGTCTGCGTATGAGTACAGACACCTGCACCAGCACGGATGTGCAGTTCTGGTGAGCGTACGACCGCGTACTCCCATAGGACAATCACACACATCACCTGTCCTTCCCACGAGCGGCCCGATACAGCCGTGCACGCCGCGCAGATCTGTACGGGCCGACTCTTATCAGTGTGAATGAGGCCTAGAGTAAATGTGATGATCTAAAGGAGATTACACAATCAGAATGTATAATAAATGGTTAGTGTACGTTAACTGCCACATACATTACAATCTTTAAGGTGCCCATACACCTTACGACCATCGCAAGACCTTTGTCTTGCGATGGTCGTAAGCTCATTGAAAGCTCGTACGATCTGCCCATCTTGGACGGGCAGATCGTACTTGCGATCATCGAAAGCGGGCAGGCTTCCGATGACCGCAGTGAGGGGCGGGCTTCCGATCACTGCAAACGGGCAGTGTGGCAGTGATGTTCGGCAGTTGTCGAACAAGCAGGCCACTAACCCGCCGAGAATCGTACGATTCAAGCCTGCTTGTTCGACAGAAGACGTGCGACCGTACAGAAGAAACGGTCGCACGCCTTCCATACACTGTACGATTCTCGTACGATCGCGGGATTTCCAGCGATTCTCGTACAGTGTATGGGCACCTTTAGGGTCACCATACAATCTGGTAATACAATCTATGTACTGTCAACTTTAGATTTACCAAAACTATGTAATATGAGGACCTACCTAATCTATCGGTATACAATCAGACAGGCACTAATAGCTGTAACGGATTTTGGGCAATCAGATTGTATAATATATGGACAGTTTTACATCTACCAACAACTACGTAGTGCAGGTGTCTCCTTGATTGGATACTTTAGTAGGACCTCATATTACATTTGGTAAATCTAAAGTTGATTGAACAGTCAGATAGTAACTTGTATGGTGACCCTTAGAGGGGATTCCCTCTCACTTCCTGTTGTATTTCTAGGACAGGAAGTACATTCAATGCTCCCAAATGGCTTGAGCAAATAAATCCTGACCGAGGTTTACTCATTCTGCACTCTAAAGCACATTTTGCCGTTTGATACACTTTAATAGACATCTAGTAAACCCTGCTAATCAGAGAGCAATTGTCCAGAGCCAAATCCGGGAATAATGGGCGAGTATGGCACAGCTCCTTGGATGCTGGTAGACTATAAGTGAATCAGTCTCAGACAGCGGCTCCATAGCTTCTTCTTTTAAAGCCCTACGATCACGTGACGTGCAGCGGAGGATACCCTGAGGGGAGGGGCGCCGACAGCGGAGACTGCAGGTGAGGAACAGCACATAGCGCGAATGGGCGGTTCGTCCGAGGGGCGGGGTCTGAGACTGGGCTGCGCGCTCCCGCTACGGACCGCCGTGTGCTCGAGCCTCGCAGACACAAAGCTTCGGTCGCCGGTGTGTGCAGCGCAGTGTCAACTACTCCACCCATCATCGGCGCACTGAGCCCACCTCTACCCCACAGGCCCTCCTCCTTACTCAAGAGCCGCCATCTAAACCCAATGCTAGCTGCAAAGAAACCAGAGTCCACCGGGGGCGGCGGCGGCGAGAACGGCACGGAGTCTCAGCCTCCTGTCCCTTCTTCGGCCTCATCATCCTCGTCGTCGTCTTCCTCCTCCTCCGGGATCATGGCCTCTCCGGACGCCGGGGCGTCACTAGAGAGGACCCCCAGGAAGAAAGAGAGAGCCTCCCCCGGGGCCGAGCATGGCCCGCCCTCCGCAATCGGGATCATGGCGGGAGCAGGGGGGGCCGGGGGGTTACCGGAGACCCCGGAGGGGCGCAGGACCAGCCGCAGGAAACGAGCCAAGGTGAGACCTTCATCAGTGTACTGGGAGATCAAGGAGATCCCTGCTCCACCATTGAGCTTCCTGCTAGCAGGCCATGCATTGCCCAATACATACAAAGCTGCCCATTGGCAATCAACACGGAGAGAATTTCCAGCGTGCAGGAAAATCTTTCATGTCATTTCCAGGGGGCAGTGACAGCAGCTTTCCCTATGCAGATGCTGGATCTGGAGCATCATAACACATTGGGTGTTGTAGCTGTACATGGCGGAATAGTAGTATTTTAAAGAGGCTATTCATAAGCTTTCATAAAAGCGCATGCGGTGCTGTGCGTCGTCAAGAGGCTTCTGTAAGAACCAGGAAGAGGGACCCAATGTAAGAGAAGATGGCGGCACAGGACTTGGTGTGCACTGTGGCAGATTACAGTAGGACAAAGCTGGATTTGCAGGGTGTGTGAGTATGTTTATTGGGGATAACCCAGAAAACAAGGTAAGAGGGGGTGCAAAACCCCCCAAAATTGGGGGGGATATCAGCTAAATAGGATCAGAAAAAAGTCTAGTACCTGGTTCATAGTAGTCCACCATAACCTTTCAGAGTGTGGTTGCTATGGGCAACTGCTGTGCTTTACTGTCCGTGTTTGTAGATCAGGCTCATAAGTCATGTATGAACACTTTTGTTTGTTGATATATGGCTGTTGGCAGAATTGTGCCCATATTTTTGACTTGTCCTCTGGCCAGCGATAGATCCCGGTGTAAAGCATTTCTAACCCTTGTAGACAGGCGTAGTAGATGTGATGGCACTGCTGCAGCCGTGGTGCCCTTCACTTCCTGGCTTTGTGCAGTTCATTGTACACCATCTGCTGTAGGGGGAACAATGGGCCCATAGGAGAGGGGAGAGCTGCTCTAACAAAGGCGCAGGCCTACACAAGTCTCACATCTTCTTGTCAATGGCAAAACTAAAGCATGGAAATGGTCCAAAAATACATAGTGTGTCGTACTTTAAGGGATCCCTTTTGTGGATATAATGGAGCCTTCCACATCCTATAAAGACAATGAAGGCTTTTCTATGACAGCAGTTCAGAGATGGCTCCAGGAATAGATTGCTCTACCCCCCCCCCCCCCATGGGGCTG
>NW_017306584.1:602722-622353 GCF_000935625.1 Nanorana parkeri
AGCACGAGAGTGCCCCCCCCCCCCCCCCCCCATGGGGCTGACTCCTGTGCTCATCTGATTTCACTGGTGTGGTCATGTCCAGTGCTGCCTGGGACACCCCACTGGCCATGTACACCCCACTGGCCATGTAATACAAGCCCCTAGTCAGTGCTGACTGGCACAGGACTGTATTGTGACAACTGGGACTGGTGCTCCGGCACAGATTGATTCTGACAAAGATTAATAATGCAAAGAGGTCCATCCCACAGGAGTGCGAAAGGCAGCCCTGGAGCCTTGTAATGGTTTGATATAGATCAGCATTTCTATGTCATATCAACAATACATTCTAGACTTGTAAGGATTTAGAGCAGCATTTCCTAACCCTTTAAGTAATGGCTCCCTATATAATATCTTGAGGCACCCCAGTCTAAAATGTAATCAATTTTGAAAGGCACCCCTATGTGTTTGCTTAAAGTGGGGTTTAATCCCCATCCCTTTCACATCAGACCTCTGTGCGCCCCCCCCCCAGCTATTTACAGCTGTCTTTTTAAAATGTAAACCTAAAATTAAAATCCTTTTTATATCTCACAGCTGATATAATGTAGCATGTTATGCACGCCCCACAACCCACTTTAAACACCTGGTGATACTGACAGCCCCCTCTGCCATACATTGCTCTTCTTCTTCTTTTTTTTTTTTTTTTTTGTCTTGAATATATAGTGTCAGCATCCAATCAGCTGCAGTCATTGTTTGGGTATTCAAACAGCAGGGGGCACTGGCTGTCACAATGCAATCCAGCATTGTGAGGATTCCCCCATCCATGTTGTTTAGAGTGGATGGTGGAATCTTGGAGTTGTTTATTTTAGCCCGCAGGCTGTACAGGTGAAATCTGTTGGTGTACGGGCAGCCTTAAAAGAGAACTATGGGGTAACCTTTTTATCTAGGGCTGCAACAACTAATCGACATAATCGATTATAATCGATTATTGAAAAAGTTGTCAACTTTTTCAATAATCGATTAATCGGCTTCCGATCAGTTGGCCCTGTTCACAGCTCCACACGCTGTGCGCCGTACCTCCTCCCCACCTCACGCTCGCCGCTGCCAGACCCGCCCGCATCCACGCTCTTCACGCCGCACCTCCTCCCCGCCTCACACTCACCGCCCGCCCACATCCACGATCGGCACAGGGACGCGGGGAGATGTAGTAAGGAGGAGCAGGTGTGGGGGGATGACAGCCGCCGATAGACAGGCCCGATCTCAGAAGCAAGTTGCTGGAAGACTGCTCAGGTAAGCCTGCACTTTCCCACACATGGTGCTCTATAATGTATTGCTGGGATTTGTATTCCTCTATAGCTGATGGTACATTGTGCTGTACTGTATATTATACAGAGCAATGTACCATCAGCTATAGAGGAATACAAAATCCCAGCAATACATTATACACTGTATGTATAATGTATTGCTGGGATTTGTTGTATTCCTGGTATATAGCTGGTGATATTCTGCACTGCACTGTATAGAGGACTACAAATCAAGGAATAATACATTATACAGCGCAATGCGGAATACCACCAGCTATAGAGGAGTAAAACAAATCCCAGCAATAGTACATTATACAGCGCAATGCAGAATACCGCCAGCTATAATGTACTATTGCTGGGATTTGTTGTATTCCTCTATAGCTGTTGATATTCTGCATTGTGCTGTATAATGTACTATTGCTGGGATTTGTAGTCCTCTATAGTCGGTGCCATTCTGCATTCATTGCTGTTTAATTTTACACTTTCCTTTTCACTATATTGCACACCACACTATTTTTTTTCTTTTTTACTTCCACCGCTCCAAGCTTGCTCCTGTGATGGAGTGTAATCTCAATACAAACTAGTAGTCCATCAATGGAGCCATTTTTTAAATTTTATTTTATTATTTAGCCGATTAATCGAACTTAATAATCGGCTAACTAATCGATTTTGAAAATAATCGTTAGCTGCAGCTCTATTTTTATCCCATATTTCCCTTTAGGGTCACGTGAGGACATATATTAAAGTTGTCCTGTGACCCAAAGCTCAGTAGTCTGCTTTGGGTCACTATATACTGAGACTGCCGCAGCCGGAATGGATCCCAACAATACTATCAAGATCCACCCAGCTGGCTGATTGACAGCTGGCTCTGCCTATGTAGCGCTGTGCCCATCCTGCACCCCGTCCGTTCCTTCACTCAGTGCTGGAGGATCGTATATGGGAGGGGGGAGATGATTGAGAAGTGTGCAAGTGACGATATGTGTTCGCTCACTTCCCGATATATAGAGCCCCGACATGTGACAGTTTAATTGTCACACGTCGGCTCTTAATTGAAGATGAGTGAAAATCGCTCACCTCATAGTTTTTCTTTAAGGCGGGCATGCACAGTGCAAATTCTTCAACTGGCATCCCTCGATCATTTCATGGAGGAAGACGGTCGGGAAAATCTTCCTACGGCCAATGAGCTGCCAGCTCTGTTAGGGTATTCTGACAGCGGCCATTGTCCGAATACAAATGAAACAGCGGGAGATTCCTTGCTTAAAGCGATTGTAGCATTAGTGGACAAATCTGCTCCATTTATTTTTCATTAAACCCATGGATTGAAGGAAAAAAATAGAGCAGTTTATGATCAGCTTTATACTCTCCTCTCGGGCGGCATTTGTTTTCTTTGTTCCAGTGCTGTAGCCTTCGTCAGTGTCATTGTCATTCCACGCTTACATAAGTGTCAGATGCCTGCCTCCTGCTGCACACCATGGTTATGCCTCCTACACATGTAGAACTCGGTACAAGACTCAATACCTTTCCAGAATCATAAAGCCGATTTAAGGTCGCTTGAATACCTGCCACAGAAAAAAACAAGTTGCTGCATTACACTGCAACCCACCACAAGTCAGCATTGCAGTGTGAACAGAAACCATTGACAACACTTGTTTTCTGTGTCCTGGTGGTGACCTGCATTGTAATTGTAGACCCCCCCACACACAGATTACTGCACATAGTGTGAAACTAGATATAAAGCTGATGCAGTTCTCAATATTTCTGGATTTATTTCTAAAACTTTAGGTGGATTGCCATGGCACTAGCGCCCCTACTTGGGGCTGTGGACTATAGGAAACTCCTAAATGCTATCCAGGGGGGTAGTGCCATGTGAACGGTATCGCTTTTATAAATAAAGTTGTGCGAGTCATCCAGGCTGATTTACTAAAGGAGTTGAGAATCTTCATACAATTAATTTTGTGTATGTGTGTGTATATATAAATTTCACACAAAAAGCTACAGTAATTCCTTTTCACTTTGAATACTCAGTCATGTGTGTAGATGAATTGGGTAAACAGGAATTTGATTTTCACATGATTAGATCATTCGAAGTGAATCTTTGCACCATTTACTGATTGAAGAATGAAGATTATCAACTCCTAAAGATCTCCTAAAATGTATGTTAACTCTAAAAATTAGCATCTTTTATTTGCTCTGTTTTGGTCTATGTTAAATATGACATTGGGAGCTAGTGCAAAAATAACTGTTGATCCTGCCAGAAATCTTGTCAGCTGATAACTTTCTGCGCTGATCTGCCTCTGCAGCACTGAGGACTATATTATGTAGAAGATGGGAAGGTTTTCTTTAGTTCTTTCCTAGGGTGATGATGATGCTGTTCAATGGATACAGTACAGTGAGTGTTGTCACCCTAGGACAAAGTTTCTGGCAGGATCACCAGGTAAAATTATAAGTCTACCTTCACACTAGGTGTGATTAGATGCGTTTTTATATGCCTTTTAAAATGGTTTTCTAAATGCTTATATATGCATGTAATGATTTCCAATGAATCTATTCACACATTTGAGGGGACTTTATCACAACTAGAGCAGCTGTGCATGGCAACCAATCAGCATCCACCTTTCATTTTCAAAGCTTATCTGAACAGACTGAAGAGGGAAGCTGATTGGTTGCCATGAGCAACTGCTCCAGATTTTGTTGCTCCCATTTTGATAAATTTCCTCCATTGTGTTTTAAATGCTTTTATCTGCAGTCAGTTTCGCTGTGTTCAGGAAAATAGAAGTGCATTAGGGATGTATAACCGCATGTTACCACAAGATGCATTTATTTGCAGAAAATTTATTGGCTACTTCAATGGACAAAGGACACGTGCATCTAAACGTATGTGTGTAAATGCACAACATTTTAAGCATCTAGAAGCATTAAAAAAAAAGAAGCATCTAGCGTAATAGATTTTGCAGACAGATCTCTGCATAAAAATGCAAGTGGACAGTGTGAGTGAAGCCTTAAGTAAAAAAAAAAAAGCCTGGAAAAAAAAAACTAATGCAACCGCCACTTCCAAGGACTAGTAAGCTATTACAGTTTTGTTTTTGGGTTTTACTAAACTTTAAGTGTAACTCTCTCTTTAAAAAAAAAAAATCCTCTTAAAGGAGAACTATGGGAACTATGGGGTTAGGGCTTTTTCCCCATAGTTCTCCTTAGGGTAACGGGAGGACACAAACTAGCGTCCTCCCGTTACCCTAAGCTCAGTATACCACGAGCTGCAGCTTGCGGTATACTGAGACTGCCGCAGCCGGGTTGGATCCCGACAATACTGTCTGGATCCGCCCAGCTGCGTGAGTGACAGCTGGCTCTGCCTATCTAGAGGCAGAGCCCCCTCCCCCGTACGTTCCGCCAGTCATCGCTGGAGGATCGGACGGGAGGGGGGGAATCCTGAGTGACAGTCACGGCTCTTTGCAGGGACAGGAGCGAGAAGTGAGCGAGCGCCGGTATGTGATCGCTCACTTCCCGATCTATTGAGCCGACCTGTGACAGTCTCATTGTCACAGGTCGGCTAGAACTATGAGGATGAGTGATTTTTCATATTTCTATCTAGAGGTAGAGCCAGCTGTACCCTCCCCCGTCTGTTCTGCCAGTCAATGCCTCCCCTGTCACGGCTCTCTGCAGACACAGGATCAAGAAGTGAGCGAGCGCCGGTATGTGTTCGCTCACTTCCCGATCTACTGAGCCGACCTGTGACAGTTTCATTGTCACAGGTCGGCTCAGATTATGAGGCTGAGTGAAAATCACTCGCCTCATTCTCCTTTTTAAGGTTAAATACATATATTGTTTGGAGTTTAGAAAACATTTTTCTCATCCTTGCCTTTCTTTTGTTGTGAAGAAAAACATTGTGTCTCCCAAGGATTTCTAAATAGGGGAGTTATTCTTAATTAAAACCACCTGAGCACAGTCAGTGTCTGCATCCCTTTTAGATGTACCTGCTCTTTATTGTAGGGTGTATGTATTAATATATAATCTCAGATTTTTGGGGAAATGCAGTGAGCCAGTCACACAAGCAGGAGTTAGATTTTTGGGGCTGTTGGTATAAAGCAGGGGTGGGCAAACTCTAGCCCTCCATCTGTGGTGCAACTACAAATCCCATAAGGCATTGCAAGCAGCCATAGGCATGACTCCCGGAGGCAGATGCATGCTGGGATTTGTTGTTTGGCCACAGATGTAGGGCCGGAGTTTGCCTACCGCTGGTGTAAAGAGCGCCTCCAGAAATGACAGCATTTGTAGATTGAACGGAAGGGTGATTTATAATTAGAGTACATTTATAAAATGATGTATAAAGAGTAGTTTTTTTTTTCTTTTTTTTTTTTTTTTTTTTTTTTTTTTCTCCCCGTAATGGTTTTCTGATCTTTTCCATATGGAATCTTGTAGATCTTCAGTTCATTTATCTAGCACGTCTGATGTCTGGCTGCTGCTAACTAGTCACATAGAAAAATAAATCTTTTCATTGAACGGCAGCACTAGAGGTTGATGCAGTCCTTTTTGCAGGTCGAGTACAGGGAAATGGACGAGAGCCTTGCCAATCTCTCAGAAGATGAGTATTATTCAGAAGAGGAGAGGAATGCAAAGGCAGAGAGGGAGAAAAAAGTCCCCCCACCTCCTCCTCAAGCTCCACCAGAGGAAGAGATTGACAGTGAGCCTGAAGAGCCCTCAGGTAATTTTACTTGGATTTGATTGCTTTGTACAGACTAATGTCTAGTTTTGATTAACTAGTTAAATACTACTTTATGTCCTCCTATAATAGTTATTTTTTTTAATAGTCAGATTGCTGCTCTATACAGTAAAATTTGGATTTTTCATGCTGTAAAATAGTCACCTTTCCTCCCCATGTCGATTCACAGAACGCCTCGTATTTTGTAAATGGTTTACACAATATAAGGTGAATTTTCATTCATGCTGAACCCCTCCTTTTCCCTTGTCCATTCACAACGCCTTGTATTTTGTAAATGGTTCACATTATATCAAGGGTTCTGTGAATGGACAAGGGGAGAGAAGGGGCATAAAAACAACACTATTGATTCTCTGTATAAGAAGCGTGGTGCTGGAACTATAGTACTAGCTGTATTTTCCAGCTTGAAGGAAAGTCCCAGTTTTCACAGTACACTACACCTATCCACACATGGGATAAACAACATTAGAAGTTACTTCCCCCCTCACCGTAATTCATTTTTAAAAATCTTGTTCCTCTATACATAGTTTTGTAATTATAATATGTATTTGGGGCAACCATATATTTTAATTGGATATTTAGCTTATTTCTGCAATGTAGAACTACAGTGGTTGTGCTTTACTGCACCTTCTGACAATACAAGTCAGCTGACTCAGTGTAAAGAATACACTCCTCTGTTTGCTGCTATATTGAGGCCAATTTACTAGTGAACATTCACTTCACTTATCCAATCATGTCAAAAGCAAATTCCTGTTTTTCATCTGCACATGATTGGGTATTCAAAGTGAGCACAGCTACAGTTTGATTGAAGATTTTCAAATTCTGTAGTAAATCAGCCTCAGTAGTAAGACACTGACAGTTTGTCCATTCAGGGCAAAGTAATAGTGCCTTGTAATAGTATCTGTAAGATATACTTTCCCACCTGCTCCAATACTATAACAGAGCAGGGCTTCTGGGTATTGGGAAGCACGCAACGGTGATTGGGCCTGAGTTTTCAATCTCGAGGCCCAACCATAGTTGTATGGAGGGCTCAGTGACCTCTACCTCGGTAAGCTTCAACAGTGTCGTTCACTTGGGATGGACTCCTGCGTGCGTCTCACAGGAATTTTACACAGGCATTCTGATCAGGTCTGCCTGTCAGTCCTTCAGGTGGACCTGATCCAGAAGCTCAATGTTAAGGTGCCCATACACCTTACAATTATCTGCAGATTGTCTGTGGTCAGATGGAAAAAGTGCAACAGATTGGCCCAGGTGGAAATTACTCCATCCACACAGTTAAGTGTAGATGGAGGAATCTGTTGCACCTTTTCCATCTGACCATAGAAAATCTGCAGATAATTGTAAGGTGTATGGCCAGCTCTAGTCCATGGGCAGCCAGATGTAAGCGGATGTGTATTTACATCAGATTACCTCTAAGCCCAGCTAGGGCGGGGTTAAAAAAAACCTGTTCCATTTTGGCAGACTTGATATGGATGGATCAGAGGTAATTGGATGTAAATGGACACCTACATGCTTGCATCCACCTCCCCATAGACTAACACGAGTCTGGTTAGTTCGTCTGTACTGTAGTGCTGCAATCGGCAGGGGATCTGTGCATGAATCCCCTGCTGATCAAAGCAGAGACTTTGTCCCTGTGAAAGGGGCCTAAGACAGACTTATGGCTTGTTTACATGCCTGTAGAGCTATGTTTCTCTGCACACATGCTTCTCTGTTAAAACTTGTATGGTGTTAACATGGCACATACAAAACAATTGTTTTCTATTTGCACCATACATGTGCAGCTGTGTGAACAACAAAACGCAGCTCAATGACATGGTGTGAACAAGACCTGCTGTAGTAGCTAAATGATCTTGGCTTAAAGCTTATCTACAAATGACTGGGGGAGAAAAATAAAATATATATGTATGTATGTGTGACGAGCAGACGGTGGAGCCCGACAAGCAGCTTGCCGGCCGTTGTAATTACATGGCCGGCCGGGAGCTTTACAGTCAAGCGATCGAGCGTCTCGAGAGACACTCCATCGCTTGTATCAGAAGCTGTCGCTGCTGTTGCCGGTCCCGAGATCCGCTGTGCCCGATGCGGCTGGGACCGGCACGGCTCTGTGACAGGAGATCAAAGGGAGTTCAGTATACGAACTCCCTTTGATCTCCTCTCAGTCCCCGAATGCAGGAAGTGATGTATATTACATCACTTCCTGCATTCAGTGTCACTCTCCAGCTAGAGAAGCCGATCTCTGCTTCATCAGCTTCTCTGGAGGTCCCTAGGTGACATTAGGGGTCTTGGAGACCCCTGATGTCTCCATAAAGAGGACCTATCATGTAAATTGGCTATCCCATAGGGGGCTTCTTAGCCCCCCATGTAATGGCAATAAAGTTGTTGTATGTAAAAAAAAAAGTAATACAAAAATGAAAGATTTCATAAAAAAATAAAGAAGCATAACATTTATTGTAAAAAAAAAAATGTTTAAGTCCGCGCCCCCCTAATACACACGCATATATGCGTCTGGTGCGCCTACATGCCGCACATGTTGCATATCGCCGCAAACTGAGCGAGAGCAATAATTTTAGAGTCGTTAAGGCGGGTTCACACCTGGGCGTTTTACAGCGCTGATCGTCGTGCTGTAAAACGCTCTTCAAGTGAAATCCCATTATTTCCTATGGGCATGGTTCTCACTTGGGCGTATTTCAGAGTGTCGCAACGTGCTGAAAAACGCCCTATGCCCAAAGAAGTACAGGAGCTTCTTTGGGGCGTATTTCCACGCGTATCCATTAGGATACAGCCGGCTAGCCCTCGTAAACGCGCGTTTGACGCACGTTTTGTGGGCTGCAAATCGCGGTTAAAACATGCACCGCAAAACGCGTGTCATATTATATACCTCCAAAAGAAAGCTCTATCTGTCCCCAAACTTTTTTAACATAAATTACAAGGCTATAGTCCGATCATTCTGACTGGTGAAATTTTTTACTGACTGGTGAGACACTAAAAAAATTTCAAGCCCTGAATGATATATATATATACATATATAATGCATGTGTGTAAAAATATGAGTTATTAGAAATTTTTAGCTCAATACTGCAATAATAACTATAAATATATGCTTGCTGAAATATATTATGCCTTCCCACGGGTAATGTTTAACTTTTTTTTTAATTCAAACTCAACTCATTTAGTATATTCAGGTGTAGAGGGAGCAGCCTTCCAGAGCAGACTTCCTCATGACAGAATGACTTCTCAAGAGGCAGCATGCTTTCCAGATATCATCAGCGGCCCTCAGCCAACTCAGAAGGTCTTCCTTTACATCCGGAATCGCACAGTAAGTGGAACAAAAACTCTCGGCTATATATGCTGTGGAGTTTCTTATTGTAATTGATGCGCAGGTCGTCTTATTTCTTCCATGTCATTTGTCATGTTTGATTAAAGTTGCAGTTGTGGTTAGACAGTCCGAAAGTTCAGCTGACGTTTGAGGCAACCCTTCAGCAGCTGGAGGCTCCTTATAACAGTAAGTTGCATTTAACCCTCTTTTGGATATTGCAATTCTCTTGTTTGCGATGGACTGCTAATTGGGTTTGTGTTATTTAGGTGACTCTGTGCTGGTTCACAGAATACACTGCTATCTTGAAAGGCACGGCTTAATCAACTTTGGTATTTACAAGAGACTGAAACCTTTGCCTAGTAAGTACTCAAAATTGCTAGTTGTCTGAATCACTCACTCCCTCTCCTTCTCTTGTCTGTAGTTGGCAATTGGAAAACCTTAATTAGCTCAGTTGTCAGAACAGTCATGATATGTTTATGATCCAATTAATGCTAGTGTTTTTTTTTAACATTTAATGACCTATTCGAAGTAGTAAAAGAGATCAGCTACTCTGCATAAAGCAATGGAGGTTAAGTGGAGTAGCTGGCCCTTCATTCCCTCTTTGTGGCATGCTGAACTACTAGAATACCTGGATGTTAGGTCCAGAAGTGGTGTTGTCATTGTGCACTCCAGCATTGGTAAAGATAGACACAAGGACTTTATTGGTGAATTCTTTAGCTCATGGTAGAGCCATGGGGTTTAACGGTCCATAAAAAAAATCTCGTAGAGTACAGACTCCTCCCTGAAGTGATTGCTATGTTCTTCTCAAAGTGCAATAACACTTCTTATTTGCCTAGACACTTCACAAATAGTGACACATTCAGTAGCATAACTTAAGTTGTACAGGAACAGTAGTCCTTGACTTATAACAAGGAAAGGTCATTTATGCTAACTTAATGGAGTTTTGTGTGAGTAAAAGTAATCTGGTACTTGCAAATCTTGTCAGTCTGCTTTTAATGTTGTATACAGTTTGTAGCAATGTTATTTGGGGCAGACATGCATTGGTCAATATAGACGCATATGCGTCCTGCTGTACAGTGCTTACATGGTGGTTGTGTTACTGCTCCCTCTCACAATGGAAATCTGACGTGGTGGACTTTCTGTGTGGCTGATATTTTAGTAGAGAGGCCTATTGATGAAAATGGCAGATCTCGTCTCCCTATAGTGCCGTACTTACAAACCCCTACATTTACTACAATGACGAATAGAAGAGCAAGCACGTGCCTTATTTGCGAACTAAAAATACACCAAACATTTCCTTTAGCAAGTGGTCAGGTCCGATATGACAGCAATGCTCTTGTGGTTGCAGGCAGCTTAGGAATACATGCAAAACAGGAAGTGGAGCATCTGATTTTGTGTAAAAAGGTGTCTGATGGAAAGAGTTTATATTGCAATTCCATTGTCCGTTCTCATTTTTTACAAATCTTTCCTCTCAAACTGTTTATGCATTCTAAAAATGTTTCTACATGTTCATTAATCGGAGCAACTTGTCCATGCTGATTCAAATTGGAACCTCAGCCCAAATGTCTCTTGGATTGGATAGAATGGGCCTTGGGAACTTAGATGGGGTTAACTGATGTAAATCACTCCACAAATGCATTGACTGGCGTTGCACTTCAATATTGCATGCCCATCCTGGCCTGCTAACGCTGGAATGAAACTTCTTCTTGTTTCAAGTATACCTACATTTTGTACAAAACTTAAGCACAGGGGTAGCCAAACTTTGGCCGTCCAGATGTTGTGATACTACAAGACCCATAAGGCATTGCAAGATTCTGACAGCCATAGGCATGACTTCCAGAGGCATGATGGGATTTGTACTTTCAGTACAGTGGGAGGGTAGAAGTTTGGCTACCCCTGCTCTAGCAAATGTTTTGTTAGAATAGCAGCCTTCATGATTCTCAATGCAGGTTTGCCTTGATTCAAAAGGAGCTTACTTTGTTTGTCAGTCAATGTAGTGTTTTAAAGGTGGTGGCTTCAGATGCATTTTTCAGGGTGTTAACTACCGAATTGCATATTGCCTACCTTTTTGTTACAGCACAAGTAGACAAGTGATCATGTTTTGTGTCAGGTTTGACTGCGTTTTTGTTCTTTTCTTCTTACCATTAGCCAAGAAGACGGGGAAAGTGATAATCATTGGCTCTGGAGTGTCTGGATTGGCTGCTGCTCGCCAGTTACAAAGTTTTGGCATGGATGTTACCATCTTAGAGGCAAGGGTAAGTATAGGTCAATATTTTGTGAAGTTAACTGGCTCTAGAACTAAGGTCTTGTAATCCCATTAATGCTGCATGCAATGTAAACGTTCACCCCTCTGCCTTGGCCCTTTTAAAGCGGACCTTTATCCATATCTTCAAATAACAACAAATACACCTTTTTTATAAATGTTTAGTAATGACAATCTACAAACACACAGATAATTGTAGACTTTTTTTTTGCATACCTTGCTTTTCTTTCCCGGTCTTCTGAGAGTGGCAATTTTAACTAAGAGCGGGTTACTAGATCTCTTTACGTCCTGGAACTCTGTGACGTGTGATTAGGACACGTGACCATGCACATCATCTCAGGGGAGGGTAATTTCTTTCCCTGAGATCTCATGAGATTACATATGAGATTTCCCAATACTGCTCTGCTGATGTAACCTTCCCAGGATATTTAGCCAAAAAGGTAAAGGTCTGCTTTAAGAGCAATTTCCATTTTAATGTGGGTGTGGGACTCCTGTTCCCTTTTTGTTGTGGCCTGACAGACATTTGATCAGCCATGTATAGTGGTGCAATGTTGTATTCTCATGATTGGGTTTGATCCAGCAAGGTGAACTTTAATCCTGTATTGTGGTGGTTTTTTTAAATCCAAAAGATCTTATATTAGCAGACCTCTAGATCAGTACCGGAACCTCAGGAGTCAAGACCTGTGATGACAACTTGCTGTACTGCTATTGTAAATCTATTTGAAGAAGCCAAAGTGGGAGAGCCATCAGTGTAGATCCTGGTAGAATAAAGAAGGATTTGATCACAGACTTGAACTACTATATAATGCGGAGTTGCATGGAAGTCTGTGATGGAAAACTTCTTCTACCTAGATTGGGATTTGTCATCTCCATACTTTGACATAGTTCAGTATACAGGAAGAATTCTAAGGTTTAGGTTGCACAGCTGTGAGGGTTGGTGGTATGCTCCCGTGCCAGGTCATTGCGGCACATGATTTTTTTTTTTGCAAGTGGTAACACTAACTTTCTGTTGAATAGGACCGTGTAGGAGGAAGAGTTGCCACATTCCGGAAGGGAAGTTATGTTGCTGATTTAGGTGCAATGGTGGTCACAGGGCTTGGTAAGTTTTTTTTTTTTGTTTAATTTATGCATACTGTATATAGAATCTAAGGCTGGGCACACACCTTACAACCATCGCAAGACTTTTGTCTTGCGATGGTTGTAAGGTACTTTAAAAAACGTACGATCTGCCTATCTTGCATAGGCAGATTGTACTTGCGATTGATTGCAAGCCACGCCCCCTGAGGGGCGGGCTTCAGATGACCGCAATGCCGAACGGGCAGTGTGCGCTTGCGCACACCGGCCCGTACGGCTTTTATCGTACGGACATGCCACAAACCCGCCGAACATCGTTCGATGCTCGGCGGGTTTTCGAACATGTCCGTAAGTTTAAAGTCGTGCGACCTTACAGTAGTAGAGGTCGCACGGCTTCCACACACCTTACGATAATTGTACAATCGCGGGATTTCCCGCGATTATCGTAAGGTGTGTGGGGACCTTAAGATCAGTATGTATACTCCATGCAAACGTCAAATCTCAGCAGATAGAATATGGGTATAGTGACAATATTTTAAGCTGATACAGACTGATAGAAAAGAGCCAACATGATGCAGTTCTGTATTCATTAATGCATTCTTAAAATTTTTCCTTAAATGCAAGCTGTGTAAGTGCCTGATTTTCGTTTAGCTGCTTGCAGCTCTTTTGTAGTGGAGCTCAGATTGGAGGAGGCAGAAGCAGCACAGATGTTCAGTTATGCTGCGGTGCAAGGAGAATGGTAATAGGTGAAGAGAGCGGAGTGACGGGTAGATGAGCTCATAAACCTGCTGCTTATCTTTCACTGTCCAGTCACATGGACTAGACCTGTAAGTGTTTCTGCAGCAGAGAACAATCTGCTGTGCTATGTGGCATTTTAGGATTTAGATGGACAAAAATAAAAGCTCTTTTAGCAGGTCAGGTTTATTTGTATAAACTGTATCGCACATACATTAAGCAATTAAATATTGCATGTTTTCAAAGTGACACTGTAAAAATAGCTGGTCATTATTGTATTAACACTGTGTACCGTTTAAATATAATTTAGATATGAGATAAGCTAACTGTCAGATCCCATCAGATTGGCTGAGACTAACTCTTGAAGTTTGTAATGATATCAAGTCGCCACACCTTACAGAGTTCTTCATAGTTTAGCTGTACTGGCACATTGCAGTTTTATTTTGCATAATGCAATTCTAGCAGTTACTCAAGGGTTAATCATGAACATGTACAAACGTTTGTGGTGGGAACTTTTTCCCCAGGTATAAACCAATTGCATAAGAGAAGTATGCAAATTATTTGTGCAGCAATGTTCTTAAACTGAATACATTGTTGGCAAGGCCTGCAGCACCATTCATAACACATAATGAAATAATAGAACAGCAGCATACATCTAGTCTACAATTTATAAACACAGTTTGGGATCCCTAGTATGATAATATTGGGCTACGCCGTGTGTATTGGCAGCATTGAGGGAGCAGCCAAGCTGTTTGTAAAGTGTAGTTGTGTGTCAGTAGTCCCTCCAATGAGTGTAAGCCATGCAGTCTCATTTTCTTGTTGTGGATTTTGGGCATGTGCTATACATGATCCAAAAGACGTAATGGAAGTACACAGTGCCCGTGTAGTACTCCTTGTTCTGATCTGACTCTTCCCTCCCTTGCTGACTGGACCATATTTATGGTCCATGTATAATACAGCTAGGGAGGCAAAACACTATTATATATATATATATAGTAGAAGTGGGTACATGAAGTGAAATTGTCTTTGAACATATAGTTGTGTACAGAAGGAAATTTTCCCAATTCATCTTCCATGGCAGCACAGGAGAGAGAAAGGATCCACCCACCTAAAACCAGAAATGCATCATCCACAATTAAAATAAAAGGGGCGGTACAAACCAACCACCTCACTTTGTGTTTCCTCCGGCCTAACAGGAACATTGTAACCGTTTGTTATTTTCAGAAGGCCTTTGTGCTAGTTGCAAGGGCCTCCCAGTGTATGCTCCCTTTGTGAATCGGGGACAGTGGACCTGGACGGGTTGCATGCCTGGGCTTGTCCTAGGAGTAACCTTTCTGGGGTTATCCTAATTGTGACACCCTTCCTCCCCATCTCTTTCCTCAAGGTTTCTTTCTGCCATGAGGAGAAGCAACCATCCTCTGGTGCATAACGGGTCTCGCAGAGTTTTCCCTTACTCGCATGTGGTTCGGCTCAGAGTTCTCCTCTGCATTGTCTCTGGAAGAATGGGGTGAATGAGAAACCATTGGTGGCCATCCATAGTCCCTATGTTTTCTGCCATGTTGTGGATATTCACATCCAGTAGCATCCTAGTGACTCTTTGAGTTAGCAGCTATGCGTTGGAGTCATGAGTATACCCTGGCATCTGTGGATGCTGGCACCGAGGTATACTCACAACTTAATCGCATAGCAGTTTAGAGAGTGCGGCGGGTGGGGGATGGAGCCAAAAGCGGTCATGAACATGGAGTGATCCAACAGGCTCCCTCTGGTCAGCAGTGCCACACCATGCAGCCTGATTCCGCTGTGTCCGTTCCAAACTGCTGAATCTGAAGCAACCAACGGCTCCAAGGTAGGTTGGAAGTCTTTAGGCAAGACTTCTTCCTCCTACCCCACCCATACTGTAGGTAGGGCACAGTGGTGGGAGGAACCCTTGGGAGGTGGTCCTCCTTTTGGCTGTTGGTTGCTGCGGGTTGTAGTGCCTCTTACTAACACAGGTTTTGTCTGTTATACATTTCTTCCATCAGTGGTGTAGCTGATTGGAGGCAAGGGCTGCAGCACATGCAATTTTCATTCTGCAGAGCAGCAGTCCCAAAAATATGAAGCAACCTACTTGCACCTTCCTACACTTATATCATTTTAATGCGCAGGAGCATTGGGGATTGTATCTCCATTTTCACACTTTCCTTTTGTTACAGATGTACATAAGGAGAGTTGTCAGCCTAGGATGTTTTTTTTTTTTTTTTTTCTACTTGCGTCAGACCTTTTGGGTCATAGGCAACATTCTATCTGCATAAGCAAGGCAAACCTAGGCCCTGTAACAATTGCTTTACGAACTCCTTTGCCTAAAACATTGGGGTGTGCAAGAGCACTGGAGGTTTATTTACTCCATTTTTGTGCACTCACCTATGGTTCACAAGGAGACTATAGCTTAGGGTAACAACCCTTTCCTAGACTGAGCATAATGTTTTAATACGGATACGACATTAATATCTGACAGGCTCCAATGGTAAACCTTTGCATAGTGCTGCAGATATACTGTGGGCTTATGTACGCTCATTAACATATGTAGGTGTTAAGCTGGCCACACGCATATAGATTATCTGCAGATTTTTTTTTTACGCTAAACCGTGTGGATGGAGGAATCTCTCACTGGGCCGAGCTTCAGTATCTTGCTAGTCAGCCCTGCTGGCCCTCGAAATACCTGACCAAAGCCTGCATCCAATCCAGATTGTTCATGTATTTTGAGAGCCAGCGGGGTTGACTAGCAAGATACTGAAGCTTGGCCCAGTGGGAGATTCCTCCAGCAACACAGTCTGTTGCTCTTTTTCCATCTGACCATAGGAAATCTGCAGCTTTAAGGTGCCCATACACCTTGCGATTATCGATTATTACGATAATCGCAAAGTGTATGGAAGGCGTGCAACAGTTTCTACTGTACGGTCGCACGTTTTTTGTCTTACGAGCAGGTTTGAAAACCCGCCGAGAATCGTACGGTTGTCAGCGGGTTTGTGGCCTGCTCGTAAGATAAATGTCGCACAGGCCGGCGCACACTGCCCGTTCAGCATTGCAGTCATTGGAAGCCCGCCCCTCAGCGAGGTGGACTTATGATGATCGCAATTACGATCTGCCTGTCCAAGATGGGCAGATCGTAGGTTTTTTTTCAATGACCTTACAACCATCGCAAGACAAAAGTATTGCGATGGTTGTAAGGTCTATATGGCCAGCTTTAGACTTCTGATTGCATTAGCACAATGCCTCAGAGCTAAGAGAGCTTATTTTGCTGTTAGTGATGCTGGGCACACACCTTACAACCATCGCAAGACTTTTGTCTTGCGATGGTTGTAAGGTAATTTAAAAAACGTACGATCTGCCTATCTTGGGCAGGCAGGTCGTACTTGCGATGATCGCAAGCCGTGCCCCCCTGAGGGGCGGGCTTCCGATGACTGCAATGCCGAACGGTCAGTGTGCGCTTGCGCACACTGGCCCGTCTGGCTTTTATCTTACGAACATGCTACACACCCGTGGAACATCGTACGATGCTCGGCGGGTTTTCCAAAACATGTTCCTAAGAAAAAAGTTGTGCGACCTTACAGTAGTATAGGTCGCACGGCTTCCACACAACTTACGATAATCGTGCGATCGCGGGATTTCCCACGATTATCGCAAGGTGTGTGGGCACCTTAACTGTTTTACCACCAGGTCTGGGCTTATTGTGATCTCACAAACTGGAAGGCTATGATTGCGTTCACCTGAGTGGGGACTGTAGGGCTCCTTCAGTCCTGAATAAGTGAACTTTACTTAAGGTGCCCATACACTGCTCGATTCTCGTACAAGAATCGGGCGAAATCCCGCGATCGTACGAGAATCGAGCAGTGTGAACTAAGACGTGCGACCGTTTCTACTGTACGGTCACACGTCTTTTGTCGAGCCAACATGTTCGAAAACCCGCCGAGAATTGTACGATTCTCGGTGGGTTTCTAGCCTGCTCGCCCGATAGCTGCGGAACGGGCTGTTGTGCGCATGCGCACACTGCCCGTTCTGCATTGCCGTCATCGGCAAGTACGATTTGCACGTCCAAGGTGGGCAGATCGTACGGGCTTTCAAGAAGCATACGACCATCGCAAGACAAAAGTCTTGCGATGGTTGTAAGGTGTATGGGCACCTTTAGGCTTACTTGCGTGTTTAGAGGATGGGAGGATACAGATGCAAATTCCCAGCATATAGAAGAGACTAACAACCTCTTAAGGATGTTATATGAGACTCTTAACACGCTATATGCGGTTATGTCTTTGTCTTTCTGTATGATCACAAGCATCTAAACGTTTTAAGGTGGGGTGTTGCAATCTACAAAATATGTTTTGCAGGCTGAATCGATCCATTAATTGTATCTGATTTACTCTGAGTTGCATAGAGAACCTCAAGGTTGTAACCAGAGTGTGCATCGCTTTCACAGTCCTTGATGAGGGCTTTGTAGCTGGATTGCTATGGCGTTATCTCACCTGGACATAGGCCACACGCATGAATATATTTCAGTGGTGGCATCATTGGTTGTGAGATAGGAAGCTCAGTGTGAATCTCAGTATTTGTACGTACTCTGAGCACTTGTATAACTATACTCCTCACTAGATAAACCTTTTACTGCCTTAGTGAAAGCCTCTTTGGTTCATGAGGTAGTTATGAAGCTCATTATCTGTCCATACCTTGTGTATTGGTATTACTATACTGTCTCCAAAATATACAATTTTACTGCTTTTAGTGAAGCATGATTGGTTCAGGAGGTAGTTATGAATCTCAGCATTTGTGCATTCCTTGTGCATTGGTATTGCTATACTGGTTCCAAAATAATTAATGTATTGCTTTAGTGTAGGCATCATTGGTTCATGAGGTAGCTATGAATCTCATCTGAGTTCATACGCTATGCACTTTACAACTATACTACCTACAAGATAACTGATTTTCTGCTTTAGTGATGCATCATTGGTTATGATATAGTTATGAATCTCAGTAATTGTATTATCTGAATTCATACTTTGTGTATTTATAGAACTATAAAATATACAAGATAACCAATTTTACTGCTTTCGTGAAAGCGTGATTGGTTGTGGTGTAGTTATGAATCTCAGTATCTATATTTCATCCGAGTTCACTTGCTGTGCGTTTTTGTATATCTATACTATCTACAAGATGACTGAGTTGCTATTGTATAGCTCTACAGTACTTAGTTCTGTGCAGCCTCAGTTGTATGGCGCCCATTGGGGTTGCAACAATAAACGATTTCAGGCAAGCCAGTTAATATAGCACCAAGCCCATGGCAGATCAATGTGTAGTACTTGTGCATTTTAGGAACTGCACCATGATGGTGAACCTCTTGCTCAGCTCCTGTACATTACTAGGTGGTTAGGTTCAGTGATGTCCTGTGCACTCTATGCATTTCTTGCAGCCTGTTTTTATGACAACACTTAACCTTTTGCATGACTAGTGTTGGGCTTAAGCACCTTTTTTGTGTTCCTCTTGGTTCACAGTGCTATTCTTACATGGCTTCCCACTTGATTAGGCAAGCCATGTTATAACGGTAAACTTTAGTGACTCATTTATAGCAGCTGCTTGACATTCTGCATATCAGGTGGTGGTCTTATATAAATTGGTGGCATCACATTGATAAATTGGCGGCAGTATAAGGCTACATTCAAACTTGCCACTTGTACTTCATGGGTCTATATGCAGGAAAAGATCTAACTTGTTTCTGTGTATATAGGTGCTCTAAAACTAGTGCACGCCATTAGCTCCAGATAGCGTTGGGGGCAGGGGTTCTTCTATGTACACTTCAGAGTCTGCTGTTGTGTAATCCCGGTGTGCCGCACCTGAACAGTTGGTAGATTGGGGGGTTTGTATCTGTTGCTGGACAGGGATAGATTCCAAGAGGTTAACCATTCCTCTTTTTCTTCTAACCAATCCACTGAGTAGAAGCAAGTTTTTCTTCATCTAGACATTGAAAGGTGTCTGGTGTTACCTAGAAGTCAGTCTCCCTTGGAGGCTATCCAAGAATATTTGGCCTGTTCAGGGCCTAAGAAAGGGTGCAAAGCATCACAACACCAATGCCTGGTGATGTATGGCACTCTACAAT
Source organism: Nanorana parkeri (assembly GCF_000935625.1). Lineage (NCBI taxonomy): Eukaryota > Metazoa > Chordata > Amphibia > Anura > Dicroglossidae > Nanorana > Nanorana parkeri. Next base: position 622,223 of record NW_017306584.1, read on the forward strand.
AGGGCGTTCATCATCTTAGGCAGAGGAAGCGGAGGTTTCACCAGAGCATATCTGGAAGGAAGCCAATCTCTTGCGTTGCCCTGTAGAGTTGTCATCCTCCACTGCTAAGATCAGACTTTTGGCAGAAATGA
>NW_017306584.1:622400-636404 GCF_000935625.1 Nanorana parkeri
TTCTTGCTTATCCTCTCCTGTGCTGCCCTGGAAGATGAATTGGGAAAATACAAGTTAGGAACCTGGTAACTTTTTTTCCAGGAATCTTCCAGGGCAGCAGGGACTCCCGCCCTGCTTGTTGAGGGGTGTGTTCAACATGTTTTTTTTTTTTTCTTTTTTATTTACTAGTGGTCCTTCCGCCTTCGGTTCTTTTGTAATACTGAGGTGGTTGGGCGACGCTGCCCCTTTTTATTTTAATTGTGGATGATTTGTTTCCTGTTTTAGGTGGGAGGATCCTCCGGTGCTACTGTGGAAGATTCCTGGAAAAGAAGTTACCAGGTACCTAACTTGTATCTTTTTTTTTTTTTTCTTTCCACATGATTGGATATTTGAAGCAAATCATACTTGACTTTGGTAAATCACTTTCCAGCCATGTCTTCTGGGCCCTTGATGCGGTAACTTAGGCTAATATTATATGGACTATTATGGTTTACCGTTAGCAGTATTTTGTGGGGTTTTTTGTTTTTAATATGTGGTTATCCTTGTTCTCAGGTGCCGAAAGAGAAAGATGAGATGGTGGAACAAGAATTTAACCGTTTGTTGGAAGCTACCTCCTACCTCAGCCATCAGCTAGACTTTAATGTTCTTAATAACAAACCTGTGTCACTAGGTCAGGCATTGGAGGTGGTTATACAGTAAGCATGATTGTTTTCTTTTAGATAACTGTTATGTACGTACTTATTTTATGTATGTGTCATGGAGCATATTTTATATGTGATGAGGGGTTGTTTTTGTACGTGTGGTATCTATGTTTGGCAGCTTTTTCTGTTCATGTTTGTAAGTAATTTTTTTTCTATTTAAGACTTCAAGAGAAACATGTGAAAGATGAACAGATTGAGCATTGGAAAAAAATTGTGAAAACTCAAGAAGAATTAAAAGAATTGTTAAATAAGGTAGGCATTGACTTTTTTTTATTTTTATTTATAATTGCTTAAAGTGTAACTCTATGCTGAGGTTTTTGAGGGTTCTTTTTGGGATGGAAAAGCGGGTAGCTGAGAACGACCTCTTTTCCATCCAGAGGTTTTATTCATGTGGCCTTGTTCTGGAGATTTTTCACTAATTTCAATGATGAAAACAAACTCTGACCTTAATAAAAAGCTGCAATACTAGCTTACTTTACGCTACTACTGATGTCTGTCTCCCTTTATCTCCTGTCCAGGTGATGAGGGGAATATCTAGCACTGAACAGTAACATTTACAGGTTCTCTAACCCCTCTACCCTTACATCCAAAACTTTAAAACGGGCAACTAAAGCCTGTTAAAAAAAATGCTTGTTATATATAAAACCATTATACACATAAAGACCACTGCATTGAAGTGACACTAAACTCAGGACTCCAATCTTAAAAATACATTCAAGTACCTATTAACAAAAATGTATCTTATTTGTGTATTACTCAGCTGATCCTCAAATCATCTCTGAATTTGTGCTGACACTGTCCTTCCTTCTGGAGGGTGGCTGCTTTTGTTCCCCATGGTCCCTGTGTGTGTTGTAAAGTAGCTACCACTCCAAGCTCGCTTCTGTGATGGACTACAATCTCATGTTTAGTTTACTAATTTGTATTGAGATTGTAGTCCATCACGGGAGTGAGCTTGGAGCGGTGAATACTTTACATTTTTACTTTACTTTACAATGCATTTTTAAGATTTAACTCCGGAGTTTAGTGTCACTTTTAAAATGTATTGCTGTAGTATAAAATTGAACGCAGACCTGCTATATTTGTGCAGGATATTATATTTATTGAATATTTATTTTTGGAGCTTCCATGGCAATGTTGCCAGAATAGATTGAGGAACAGTTGACCGGTGTTGCTCGGATTAGAGCACAGACATTGTTTTACCTGTCTCATGGTCTCTCGTGACTTTATCCCTGTAGCGTCTAAGGAGAAAACTGTGGCAGTAATGGTTTCCTTTCCCTTTTAAAAAAAAAAAAAAAAAGGGACAATAATATATAAAAGCTCAAAGGTTCACAAAAACGTACTTTTATTATGGCACGTCTAACACTTTTCAAATTGCGTTTGGTTCAGGGGGTTGCTGCGTTTTGGTAGTCAAGATACAAAATAGACGTCACACTATACTTGTTTTCATTTAACAGATGGTGAATTTAAAAGAAAAAATAAAGGAGCTTCATCAGCAATATAAGGAAGCTTCAGAAGTAAAGCCTCCCAGAGACATCACTGCTGAGTTTTTAGTGAAAAGCAAGCACCGAGATCTAACAGTCCTCTGCAAGGTATACGTTACATGCATACATTTAAGTCTATTGCTTTAGTCCCTTGGAGTAAATTGTCTAATGTTACTTTTACTTTTGGAACTAGGATTATGATCTGTTAGCGGAGGCACAAGCAAAACTTGAAGAAAAACTGCAAGAACTTGAAGCCAACCCTCCAAGGTATTTTCTGCTGTAAACATTTGCGCTCAGCTGGCCAGTGAGCAGCTTCCTTTAGATCCTTTCATTCTTTTATATTTCCGCATATTATTTTTATTTTTTTTGTTCTTTCAGCGATGTTTACTTGTCCTCCCGGGACAGACAGATACTTGACTGGCACTTTGCAAATTTAGAGTTTGCTAATGCAACGCCTTTGTCTACACTTTCCCTAAAGCATTGGGACCAGGTAAGCCATCCTGAAGATGGCTGCATTTTTGTCACCTGTCTGCTCTATATTAATCAACCCTAACCATCCTTCTCTTTTACTAGGATGACGATTTTGAATTTACTGGCAGTCATTTAACTGTTCGGAATGGCTATTCCTGTGTTCCAGTGGCATTGGCAGAAGGGCTGGATATCAAGTTGAATACAGCTGTCCGGCAAGTGCGATACACTGCTTCTGGTATGTATTGTTTAGCAACCTTTGTGGACTTAGAAGTAAAAAAAATGTACATGATGTGAGGTATACACTCTACTTGTTAATATTAAAATGATATTTAATAAATGAGGGTTATGAACAACCAAATAGACTCTAATATTGTCTGGCTTGTGTAAGTTCTCTAATCACCAGTGTGGGACAGACTTATTCTCAGATTGTTAATTTGAGACATTGGATGTAAAGTCCTGCCTTTTAGGCACTGGTTATTCAGCTGTGCCTTACAGTTTGTAGGAGGTAGACACTGTTGGGCCTCCATTGAAAAGAGATCCTTTGTTCAATGGTTGGCATAAAAGACGTATGTGGTAGAAGGGTTTTTTTTGGGGGGGGGGTTGGCACCACATAAGAAAAAGGTGATTTTTTTTTTCTCTCTCTAAAGTGTGTGTGTGTGTGTGTGTGTGTGTGTGTGTGTGTGTGTGTATATGTGGATGAGTGAGTATAGAAACACACACACACCCACCCCTGCTGGCAAGCTTATCAGAAAGACCTTCTGCTTAGTGCTTATGTGACCATTTGTCACACAGCATTGTTTCTGAATAATGAGGTTGAATTTGTGCATATTACATTGAAATTGGTTTCAGGTTATATGGTCAGTAATATATTTTTCTTGCTTATAGGATGTGAAGTGATAGCTGTGAACACCCGCTCTACTAGTCAAACATTCATTTATAAGTGTGATGCCGTCCTCTGCACTCTGCCTCTTGGCGTATTGAAACAACAACCTCCCGCCGTTCAGTTTGTTCCTCCACTGCCAGAATGGAAGACCTCTGCTGTTCAAAGAATGGGTTTTGGAAATCTAAATAAGGTAGGTGCTCAGTAAGCACAAGGTTGGACAAGCTAACGTATCATGGAGAACAAATACACGTTTAGTTGTGATATGCGGGTTGTGATATTTCTCCCCTTCCTTTTGTAATGTATATCATTCTTTGTTTTATTTTCAGGTGGTACTCTGTTTTGACAGAGTATTTTGGGACCCCACTGTGAATTTATTTGGTCATGTAGGCAGTACAACTGCCAGCAGAGGTGAACTTTTCCTATTTTGGAATCTTTATAAAGGTAATATATTTTTCATTTGATATTTTCATACATTTGTTTTTATTTTCTAAATTTAGCAGATGACATTAAGTCTGTTTTTATGTCATTTTGTAAACACAAAATCATATTTTGAACTGCTTCAGGACCGCCCACTGTAAAAAAACTATCTGTTTTGAAGTGGTTATACCAAGAACACGGTTGCTTCTGCAGCCGTGTTCTTGGTATCATTTTATACAGCAGGTGGTTTTGCTGTTTAAATACAAGCAATCCGACGGCTGTACAACAGTCAGATCGCTTGTACGATGTGGTGCTGAGTGCCCTCCCTTACTCCGCCGCCGGCTTCCCTGTTCTCCACTGTCCCCCGTGTGCGGGCCCAGGACCGGCATGGTAGGTCTTCCCTGACTAATCGGAGGGAGATCAGGTGTGCTTCCAGCCGCTGATCTCTCCTCCGATCACTGGACCTGGAAGTGGTGTATTACATCACGTCCGGTGTCACTGTTTACATTCTCCGCCTCTTTAGAGTCTGGAGAAACAAATTTAAAAAATAATGTGTTGTATCTTAAAAATACTAGTTTGATCAACATTTGTGCAAAAACAATGTGACATAAAAAATTGCAACTAGGATTTTTTTTATTCTATAAGGGCTCTGCTTTCAGAAAATATATAATTGTTTGTTGGGTCTGCAGCTGTTTTCTAGCCAAAAATTCAGATTTTATCATGTGTGCGCAAATAGTAAGACATTTCTCCGTGCAGCAAGTGGTTAATGTTTGCCTGAAGGTAATCCTTGATGCAATGTTTACATGCTTGCTGGTCAATATGTCCATTTCCACTGCTTTGTAAATTCTACTTCTATTATTATTATTAAGGATTTATGTAGCGCCAACTACTTCTAGTGGATACCTGTATACCAGACATGCAATGATTTACCTTTTATGAACAACTGCTGAGGAAAAAATCTATATTTCTACAGCTTGTGTAATTTAGTCAGTGTAAGCAGCTTTATGTAGACATATCATTGTTGGTTTACATGAATAAACCGGGCACATATATCAGCAAAACCAATGCACATTTTCTGTAACCTACTTCAGTAAGCAGATTTTAGTACCTTTTGTCCTGCATAAACAAAATGCTGTTCTTCAGCTTGCACCTTTGGTCCACTTTGGTTCCTTCACTCTTTCACCTTTCACCTCTCACCTCTCCAATATATCGTATTATGTTGAGCCATTTGTAAATAGGTTTGTTCATGTTAAGCATCCAAATCTTATGAGTGGTGATGCTGTAAGGAAAATATCAGGCATTGCGTATGAAAATGCTGCAATGCAGACTTTTTCTGCGCTAGTGAGATCCTGTATAATATTTAATACACAAGGATTTCCAAAACACAGGACTCGTCCAAAAATACTTCAACATGCCCAGGGCTGATGTTAGTGAAGGATATCTGTAAAAGAGAACTCTAGGTGCTTTCATTGCAGATCCCCTTCTGAAAATGCTATTGCCTGGCTCTAATGCTTTTGATACTTTTTAACCTAGGGCAAGACCATATCAGGGTTTCAAAGCTTTTTTTTTTTTTTACTTAAACCAGATTGGTCACCATGAAATTGAGCACAGCAGATTCGCTGCCTTGTTGTCGACAAGGCAACGAACATGTAAAAAAATAAAAGGGTTAGAAATGGCAATGTATTCATTTCTCTTGTCCATTGAGGGCAATACTTCAGGTTATACTGCCGCCGATGGGAGGATTGCACACTGGCAAACCACAAACCCTGAAGGCCAGCCAAGCATAACTCTATCAACGTGCCTTTTTTGCTACTGTTCTAAAACAATGGACGTCTATTCTGCTGCTCTGTTGTGTTGAAGGTGAAGTTTGGTGAGCATTTTTTTTTTCTAGAAGCGGCCTATTTCCACTGTGGAACTGCCAGTGTCCTACCTGAACAAGGCACTTACTATTCTGGTTGAGGACATGCCTGTCTTTAGGGACTCGACTGATAAGTGTTTGGAAGCCCATTTTAGACCTGTGGGTCCTGCACTTTATCTGATTCTGGCTATAACCATACTTTGTCAAAATCCCTTAGGAGATCTGACTGCTGCTGTGATTGATCTTTGCTTATAGAATATGTGGAGCAGATGGCCATTTGAACCAAAAGGGACATTCCTTTCTCACCCACAAGGTTGTGTTTTTTGTAGCCATCACCTCTGTGAGGAGTGTCTGAAGTGGTGGCCTTATCCTGCAAGGAATCCTTTTTGATTTTTGCATATGTGTAAGGTGTTGAGGCCCAGGGCTTCCTTCTTGACTAAGGTAGCTTCTGCCTTTCACTTTAACTATTCCTCTGCCCAGCTGCAGTTCACTAAAAATAAATTTCCCTCTATTGGCTGCATGTCGTTCAGGTAGTGAGAGTCTGTCTCTCAGCCACTGCCTCTTTCAGGAAGACTTATTTCCTTTTTGTTGTTCCAGATGTACCCATAAGGGTACACTGGCTTCTCGTTTCACCATCTCTAGATCGCGCAAACAGGCCATCATCCAGGCTCGTGGTCTCAAGGATCAGGTTCAACCCTTTCCTGCCAAAGTGCATTCTGCGAAGTCTGTGAGTGCTTCTTGGGATTTTGAGGATCAAGCAACTGTTTCCCAGATTTGCAAGGCTGCCACCTGGTCTGTTTACACATTCTGTAAGTTCTATAAGGTGGATGTTTCTGCCTAATCTGATGCCAACTTTGGGCATTTTTGAGCTGCTGGCATTCCCCAGTTCTCTTTTGGCATATTGAGCCTTCTAGCATTTGTTTGCTGTGTTATGAATGTTCCAAAGTTTGAAGACATCCGGTGTTCTACAATTGATGAGAGAAAATTGGGTTTTTGTACTCGCCATAGAGTCCATTGAGAGACGCAGGTCCCCACCTCCTGTGCTTTTGATTGTTCTCGGCACTGCTTTGCCATAAAATGTAGAGGCATTCTGGTAGTGGGAGGGGTTATCCTTGGCTGGCCTACCCTTTTTTTTTTGGCCAGTGTCCAATTCTTCTGTAGGCAGCAGTATAACCCAAAGATCAAAGACTTCTTGAGTCACTTAAAGGAGACCTATGAGTTGAGTGCTTTTCACTCGCCTCCTAGTTCTAGCCGACCTGTGAATAGATAGGCAGAGCCAGCTGTCACTCACGCAGCTGGGCGGATCCGGCACAATTGTTGGGATCCGCTTTAGCTGCGGCGTCTCAGTATACCGTGAGCAGTAGCGTTCATTAAAAAGTGTTCATTAACTATTAATCCATCCATTGTTCTTCCTTGTCCTTAACCATACTAAATAAGATAAATTGTTTTTTGTTTTGACAGCACCAATACTTCTGGCCTTAGTAGCAGGAGAAGCCGCTGGAATCATGGAAAATATCAGTGATGATGTTATAGTCGGACGTTGTTTAGCCATTCTCAAAGGAATATTTGGAAGTAGTGCCGTTCCACAGGTATGTGTTCCATAACCAGATATGTTGGTATTTGTTTGTGGTATGTGTAAAATTATATACACCTTCTCATGTAAGCAACAGCTTGACTACAAGCATCCAAATTTAAGCGATGAACCATAACAAAAATACAGTTTTTTATCTTAACTGTTTTTGTTTTTCCTGCCAATGTGAAAAACAGTACTTTAATATCACTAGTTGGCTGGAATTTGTATTTTGTGTAAGGCCTGGTTCACACCTGAACGTTTTGTAGCGCGTTCAACGCTCGACAAACGCTCTATAAAACGCTCAAACATCTAAATCCCATTGTATTCAATGGGTCTGGTTCACACCTTGCCGTATTTCCGCCCGTCCGAACGCGATACAAAACGGCCTACGCCCAAAGAAGTACATGTACTTCTTTGGGGCGTTTTGGTCTTGCGTTTCCATTGGGATACAGCCAAGTAACCCTCGGAAACGGGCGTTTGTCACGGTAAAAACGCGCGACAAACGCGCATATTCAATACACCTAGGTGTGAACCCAGCCTAAGTGATCTTATTAGTTTGAAGAATTTGCTTTTTAAAGCAAAAAAGTTCCATTGCCAGCTCCTTGTAATAGAGAAGGTAGTATAATCAACTTTTCAATAGTCATGCCTCCTACCTCAACCTTGTTGCAGCTCTGCAGCCTTTAGAAGACCTTTTGAAGAACAAATAGAAGAGGAAGAAGCGCTACAAGCAAGTGATTAATTGTGGGTATTAATACAGATGGACTTGATTTGGATGGGCTGGGGGTAATGGCTTTGCTGATGTCGTGGTTGGTTGTGCCTATTTAGTCTTCAGGATGGTGTTGATGTAAGACAAGGTACAAGTAAACTTGGAGAAGTGAAATATAGAGACTCAATTCGTTTGCAACTCCTTGGTGAGTCTCTATATTCTATAGTCTCTTTATTTCACTTATCCTAGTTTACTTGTACCATCATTATTTCCCTCACTTTGGCTTACATCAACACCATCCGGAAGGCGAAATAGGCACCACAACCAACCACTGACAACAATCGAACAGTCATTACCACCAGCCCATGAAAATCAAGTCCATCTGTATTAATACCCACAATTAATCACTTGCTTGTAGCGCTTCTTCCTCTTCTATTTGTTCTTCAAAAGGTCTTCTAAAATTTTACGCAGTGCTTTACATGCATTCACATGAGTCCCTGCCCTCAAGCGGCTTACAATCTCTAAGGTCCCTATCTCACATGCATACAGGCACAATTTAGACAGGAGCCAATTTAACCTTTGAGCGTGGCTTTAAAGTCTGGTAGGTAACCGTAGTATCCAGAGGAAACCCACCACTCTTATTTACTCTGCCATTGACTCTGAGGGCCCATTCACACTTTAGGGCTTGTTCCCACCGAAAGCGTGTGCGTTCCAGAGCGGTAGCTGCTGGAACGCAACGCGATCGCTAAGAAACCTCTCTCGCGTTTTGGGGCGAGGCGGTGCATTGAATTCACTTTACCAGCTTTGCGTTCCACTGCAAAGGAAAAAAATTGGGCTTGCTCTATTTTTTGCGTTTGCAGTGGAACGCAACGCTGGCAAAGTTTTGCCACGCATTCGATTCGCACTGCGGGCGGGGGCCGTGGAAGCGGTGCCATTGAATTCAATGCACCGCCATACCCCCTCCAAAACGCGGGGAGATGTTTCTTAGCGATCGCGGTGCGTTCCAGCAGCTACCACTCTGCAACACACCCGCTTTCGGTGTGAACAAGGCCTAAGCATTGGTTTGCGTTAATGCATGCATGTTGGGGCACGTTTTAAGATGTGTTGTGTTAAGGCAGCCCATTCATTTGGAATGGGCTTCCAATGCACCACAATGGATGAAAAAGTGGATGTGACTCTTTAAAAACACAGCACCCTCATGCTAAACTGGACAATATGTTGGGGTTATTCACAATGAATGGCACCGCTCATAGAGCAGATGCTTTTGTGGTAACAATGCACAAGTGTAAATGGGCACTTGGTATATAGTTGGAGGCAGTTGACAGGGCAGCAATTATCAAGACTTCAGGAAACCAGTGGTCCCCAACTTTAAACCTGGAAATGTACTAAACAATAAGCAAGCTTTATTTAGGAACAAATAAAAACTTTACATAATCCTCAGGAGCTATTATTTTTAAAACCTAATACTCCAGATTCTTGCATAAATGGAGGTGTGACGGGTTGAGATCACATGGAACATTAACCTTTTCGTTTTTTATTATAATTATGTCTAGCCAAAGGAAACTGTTGTGAGCCGGTGGCGTGCTGATCCTTGGGCCCGTGGTTCCTACTCTTATGTAGCAGCTGGTTCTTCTGGGAATGATTATGATTTAATGGCTCAACCAATTACTCCAGGTCCTGCTATTCCTGGAGCACCTCAGGTGAGTTATCACAATGAAAGTTGCACTTTGTGTACTCCAGTATTTTTTTCTTTCCAAGCACATCCGATACATTCCTTTCATGTAGCACTTTTTTTTACATGCAACCTTCTGTGGCAGTGTTTAAAATCATATAATGAATATGCCACCAATCAAATAAGTCTATATAGGAAAACGCCTTTAAGTGCATGTGATGTGCATGCAATGTGGGGAAATGTGCCATACCTCCTGAGCACTATTCTAACTAGGAGCAAGTTTACAAATGCTGAAAGTGTCGAGTGTCAGATTTTTTTTTTCCATCAATGTCAATAGTTTTAAATAGGAAATAAAGTATAGCAAATATATAGTATATTTAATGACATTTCTCAGCTTGCAGCAGAGGTCGTAATGGATGCCCTGATTGCCAGCTATGAGTATGACCTACATTGCCCCTTTTTTTTTTTTCCTTCACATCTTAGTGTGGCTACAGGTGGGCAGGTAAAGCTCCATACCAAAGCCATGTCTTTCTGCTATTCTCACTTGATGACAGTGGCGCATGCATAGTACTACATCCCTCTACATAGAATTGAAGGACCAGGTGTGCTCAGCTTGGATAACTTCTCTCTGTGATGAGCACCTCCAAACATTAAAGCTGGCCATACACTTTACAACCCTCGCAAAACTTTTGTCTTGCGAGGGTTGTAAAGTAATTTAAAAAAACGTACGATCTGCCAGTGGATGAAATTAAGAATGAATGGTATGTAGTCCCATAGTTACTGCAGTACAAGAGTTTGAACCTGGCCTTGAGGAGAACTATGGGGTTAGGGCTTTTCCCCATAGTTCTCCTTAGGGTAACGGGAGGACACAAACTAGGGTCCTCCCGTCACCCTAAGCTCAGTATAGGTCGCGGTATACTGAGATGCTGAAGCGGATCCCTACAATTATGTCTGGATCAGCCCAGCTGCGAGAGTGACAGCTGGCTCTGCCTATCTAGAGGCAGAGCCAGCTGTACCCTCCCCCCGTCCGTTCCGCCAGTCAGCGCTGGCGGAGGGGGGAATACAGCCCCTGTCACGGCAGTGACAGGATTGAGAGGTGAGCGAACGCCGGTATGTGTTCGCTCACCTCCCAATCTACTGAGCTGACCTGTAACAGTCTCATTGTCACAGGTCGGCTAGAACTATGAGGTGAGTGAAAAGCACTCACTTCATAGTTCTCCTTTTTTTTTTTAAGGCGTTTTTTTTTCCCCTAAGGGCAAGGCTGAACTGGAGAATTCCCAGACTGGAGGGTGTTCAACAGGATTGTATGTTTGGTTAATGTGGGAAGGGGGGGGTTGAGAAAACTATGTACTGTAAATGGCTACATCTAGTCAGATGACTTTTTTGTTAAGCCATTTTAAACTTGTACTAGTCTGTCCACCCTATCTAACTGTAGCATGATCAGGCAGGGGAGGATAGAAGAGAATGGCTTAACTATGAGGGATGTTGTAAAAACAGATAGATACCTGTAAAATAAAAGAGATGGAAAGATGTCTTAAACTTGACAATAGAATGTAGTTGATACCCTTAACTATGTGTCAGCCCGGCATTCCACAGACTGTACCTGATAACAATGTGACTTTGTCTTTTTTTGTTCTGTAGCCTATCCCTCGCTTGTTCTTTGCTGGTGAGCACACCATCCGGAATTATCCAGCAACTGTTCACGGGGCTCTCCTGAGCGGTTTGAGAGAGGCAGGCCGTATTGCTGATCAGTTCCTTGGTGTCATGTACAATATACCTCGTCAACCCACCACTGGGGGTCCTGCACCAACCATGTAGTTCACTTTAGAAGGATATTCTATTAATTTTGAATCTGGACTGGATTTCTCCATTTGAACACCCCTATTTATGGCTGCTGAAGTATTTCAAACCAAACTGATCATCAAAGTATTAATGGATTTGTTACTTCCAACTGTTTTGTACAACCACAACATTAAATGCTAGTGTTAATTTTGTCAGATCATTGCTATTCTTTAACACTAGTAGATACATTTTGGATCCCAAATTATGCCCATAAATGTTTAAACAAACATTCTGGCATTGATTACTGTGCTTTTTTCTTTGTTTTTGGACCTGTTTTTTTGTTTTTTGTTTCCTTTTTGTAGCGAATTGTGTAGTAACTGTCTGATCAAGTATTTTTATATTAAAGCTCTTTATAAATAATATAGATTTGCCTTTTTTTCCCTCTGGGAATGCACAACAGAAAATACAGAGACAATAACATTTAATTGGGTTCATAATTTGGGGAAACAATGATATTAGGACTCCAGTCCTAGTATTTCTTCAGTTATCTGTTTTTTTTTTTTAAAGTTGCCTGATATCTGTCTTTATTTAATTGTGAATGGGAAAATGTGAACAGTCCATGTCCCTATCACTTGCTGCAAACTTCATTACATTACAAGCTCTGATAAAATGGGGTCTTTTTATAGGGAGTCATCCCCAGAACAGCTCTGGGCAAAAGTTGTTTTGACCAGAGCTGTGTGGGGTCACCCCCCCCCCCATACTGCAAAGGTTCACTGCTAGTTTTGGTCTAGGGAGGAAAATAAGTTATACTCACCCGATTCTCCGAGCTAGCTGGCTGTAACAGCCCGTCGTCCTCCACTGCAGCAGTGGCATGTCACCCGGTGTCCTCACGTCCTATACGCATAGTTTATAGAACAGGGGACACTGTACCCCCGAACTGGTTACTTTTGGCCCGCCGATAGTGGGGTAGAGCTGGCCCTTCTTTACCCAAAAGTCATTCCGACCCCGCTCCTCTCGCACACGCCTCACAAGAAGAGGCGGCACATGGTCTGCTTGAAACCTGCTTGTATTTCAACTACAGTTGTGGCGCCAGCGGCTCTAATGACCAGTGAATGCTGTAGGCCTGCGCACACCTTTTAAATGAGTACAACAGGTTTGGCATTGCTGAATTTATTAACAGCCTGGGTATATGAGGAGCAAGACAGTGGAGTGACTAGCAGCTTGCAGCACGGTGTTCCTGGGATCGCTTCTGCTTGGAATATTGTTTGGAGTTTGCATGAGGAATTATAACCTTTGTAAACTAAAAAACAAAACCTGAAGCCTGCTTCCTTGTATGCTGCTGAAATAATTTTAGGTCTCAAGGAGTCCTGCTAAAATTAATACATTGGGGGTCAGGGGACACCCCCCCCCCCCCTTTGGTGGTCAGTGGAAAGTATGCCCCCCCTTGCATCAGTGGTAAGAATGCCCCGCTGAACCCCACCTTGCATCGGTGGTCAGTGGAAAGAATGCCCCCCTTTGCCTCGGTGAGCTAAAGCCAAACTTTACAGACAATGAAAAAGATAATTGGTGTCATGCCACTGCACCAAGTGGCACGGGATCTGGCTCTCATGTGCCCCCCCCCCCCATGGAAAAAGATAACGTGCCCTGTAGCCCTCAGGTCATTTGAGTTTGAGACCCCTGGTATAGAACGTGATGACTCGGGGACCTTACACCACTGGAAAGGCAGGTCTAAGAGAAAACCGGCTTTTAAAAAAAAATGTATATGGCCTTGACCAAAACAAGCCGTTAACCCTTGCAGTACGGGGTGGCCCCACTGCAAGGGTTAATCAAAAAATGTTGCCCAGAGTTCTTAAACTTGATTTAAAGTAACTGTATCACACTATGTGTGCTGATTTTACTTTTTTGTTTATAAAATCCTGGAGTGACTCCCTATAAAAACCTCCAATTTTATCAGAGATGGTAATAAATTGCAGCAAGTAAGAGGGACATGTACTGTTTATACATTTTCCCATTGACAATGGTGCGCTGCCTATTGCTGTATAGCTCTGCAGTGGGGTTGACAGAATTTCCCCTGGTGGCACAGCATCTCTGGGCTGCTTTTTTATTTTTTGATCCAACATTGGGGCCCCCTCTTTTTACTGTTGGTCCCAGACTCTAGGAGAGATCATGGCAGAACAACAGGCTTCAACTCTGTAAGATGGACTCAATCAGAACACTGTGCATGGGGCAGAGTTACAAGGAGGAGCTGAGAGGAGATCTGGGGTGTGTGTGGGCTAGGAGTACTGGAGATGTATGGCCAAACAAGCAATAGGACAGCTTTTGACTGTATTGATGAGAATAAAAGTCCTAGCAGGCAGCCTGTGACCCTGTTCGGGTGGGGGGATTTCAAGCCCAGTATGCATGTACCAGTGACCTGAACAGCCCCAGGTTACATGAGAAACACTTGGGCATGCCTAAAGGTAAAGTCAAGGCAAATATATA
>NW_017306584.1:636435-674111 GCF_000935625.1 Nanorana parkeri
TATATATAAGAAAAAAAAAACGTGTTTCTTGCAGCTAGAACAAGTACGTTTGTCTTCATATCGGCTTCCTTTTCCAGCAGCATTCGGACATGGGGAGGACGGCATCTATACTTCACAATGCTGTCAGTCTATCCCTGAATGCCCAGCTACAGATGACTACTGGATGTGTGGATACATGCAAACAGCAGGGGACAACCACTTGTCTGCAACCACTTGTGATCCCAGCCAAAAGAATTTGCTGAACGACCCTAGTCGCTAATGTCAAATGAGGCCTAACCATAACTCCAGATAAAGGTGTCTAATCATGTCTATGAGGTATCTGCAGAGACCACTAGCTGTCAACTATTGGGAAGTAAATGTATCCAATCAGACGGAGGCTCTTGAACAACATATGTCATTAAATCTAAAGGAGATTGTACAATCAGATTGTAATGTGTGTGCTGTGCTTAAGCCAGGGATGCTCATTAGGTTGATCACAATCTACCAGTTGTTCACAAAGTCGGCTTTCTGTCCCAAGCTCCCTCCTGTGGTGCTAGTGCAGCCAAATGTGTTGGATGCTGCAGACGGGGAGGTGCATCCCACTCCTGCCCGTCTGCAGCGTCTGAGACATTCAGGCGCACTAGCAGCACACGAGGACAGGACAGCGTGCTCGTCAGGAAGCAGGTAAAAAGCTGTCGAAGATTTGCAGTGCCTCTAAAAGGAGAGACAGCCAGGAGGGAGAGCTAGGGAGTTGTTTTTTGTTTTCCTTGGTAGATCTCATTGAGCTCGTCATTTGAAAAGTAAAAACGGTGGGCACCCCTGAATTCAGTCACAACCCATCCACCCTCTAGTGCATTGGTTCTCAACCTGTGTAACCCACATTTGAAATTGGCCATTAAGTCGTGACCCATGTCGCAGTAGTGCTCGTTCCGGTGCGTGCATTCGAACTGTGGATGGGAGGTGCGTTTGGGGTGCCATTCAAACACCAGAATGTGGGTAGGTGCGATTGCATGCTGCCAGGGGCGGACTGACAACACATGGGGCCCCCGGGCATTAAGAGGGTAAGGGGCCCCCTTGTGCTCCACCCACATACAAGCTATAGATTAATTTATTTAAAAAAAAACTACTTATCCAGGACAAGTAGGGGACCCTAAATCCACAGCGGGGAGGGGGGAGCAGACTGCTACAAGTGATCTGGGTCATAGTAAGAGAACTAGGGCTTTTTTCCTGGCGGTACGCACAGGTACTCAGTACCGGCACGTACTGGTAGCCCTTTAATTTTTTTTTTAAATATAGAATTGCAAAAATAATTTTTAAAAAGGCGCCCTCGCGGCAAGCGTTAACACTTTAATTGCCGCTGGCCATCTTGTGCATACTCCGTGCGTCCCCGCTACCACAACCAAAATGGCTGCTGGCATTGAGGTTTATTGTCGGTGGGCATCTTGGTTGTGGCAGCGGGGATGCACTGCGGCCCTGCCCACAACTAAGATGACCGCCGCATGCTTTTTGAGGGCAAAAAGGTGCCCAGAACAAAAAAGCACTGAGTAGAACAGTGTCATATGGTTTCTGTGTCACACCAAATAGACATGTGCGATTCGTTTTGTTCCATAGCGAAAGTCGGACGAATTTTCGGAAATTCAGATGTATCCGAATTCCGAATTACAGATATAACGAATGCAAACAAATACGAATTTCCGTTTCCGGTAGTTAGCGGTAGTTCGTACGTTCGTTTCGTTTTCGTTTCTTATCCGTTTCGTTCGAGCAAAGTAACATTAGAGAAGGAGAAAAACATGTTTTCCCCCCTCAAATGTCACTTTGCTGCAAATGAACGAACGAAACGAATAAGAAACGAAACGAACGTTCGAACGAACTACCGCTAGCGAATTTCGTCCGAATCCGAATTGACTTTCACACCCGAATCCTGAAAAAACGGAATAACACAAATCCGAATCAAAACGAAACGAAACACATTTTTTGGCAGTGCACATGTCTACCAAATATTAGTTTACCTGGATTTTGCCAAAAAATGACATCTCTAATCCTCGCATTGCTTACTATGACATTCCCATCCTCAGAATTCTTCCCAGTAGCTGTAAGAGGAATGCTGTGTGATTGTGTACATGTTTTTCCAGAAAAGCAGCAATGGTTTACTTTGTCTTTCTTGTTTGCGGAACTTTGTGGGTAACAGATTGTTTCCTTACCGTGACCTCTGGATTTCAAAGGTACCCCACTGGTCCCACTCTGTATTTGGTCATTACAGCTGAAGAATGGGGTGGCTGAAGTCCTGCAGAGCAGCTGATAACATAGCAGAGTTGAAGGGGTTAAGACAGCCTCTGCAACCTCTGAGGGAGGGGGTGGACAGGGACCCAGCTCCCTGTTGAGGGGACTGGGGGGAGGGGGTCCTCTGAGAGCTGCCAGTAGAATTGCCTGACACTTCGTTCCTCGCCATTCCGTTTAGGAGGGAAAAAAAACAAACAAACCGAACAAAACTTTAACCCTGCTGCTTGTATCAATGTAGTGAAGAAAATCACCTGGCCAGCGCCTGGAGCTGAATGTCCCGGGCGCTGGGTGAAACAAATTGCACAGCTCTGAGTCCCCCCTGCTGACTTGATGGGGCCCCCTACTGGCCGTGGGCCCTCGGGCAGTGCCCGACTGCCCAAATGGTCAGTCCGCCCCTGCATGGTGCAGTGCATTATTTACACAGGACTGCGATTAACGCAGTGTACAAGTGTGAACGGGCCCTCAAAAACACACACAACCACAGACACACTAATACACACCAACAAAATTTACATTTTTCTTTTTTGTAAGATCCACCCAGTCTTCCTATCTCCTCAGCTTGGCGTCCATTGTGGGCTGCTGTGCTGTGGCCGAGCGCCATCCATATGTGCATTGCTCGTATAGGTCCCTTTGCGTGGACTGTAGAGGTCTCGTGAACCAGAATGTGACATCACTCCAGTCCAGGCACCTCTGTGAAGGTGATGCACGTATGGATGGAGCTCCTTCATGGACATACCCCCATCCCACCCCACCTCACGCTGACACTGGGTGCTGGGCAGCATATTTTGAATGGCTGCTCGGTGTGAAAACTGACAGTGCTATGCTAGGGGAAGTCTGAGGAGCCTCTCACCTAGCGCAGTGAAAAACACGTGGCGACCCACTGAACATGGGGTCACGACCCACCAGTTGAGAACCACGGCTCTAGTGTCTATACACAGCTTAAAGCAGAACTCCAGGCAATGCTTTTATTAACCCTTGCAGTGGGGCTATCCTTGCTTTGCAAGGGTTAACTGCTTGTTTTTGCCTGGATCTTAAAGATAAAAAAAAAGGTATACTCGCCCAAACCTTGGGAGCTAGGCGGCTGTCACAGCACTCCCTCCACCCAGTCTCCACTTATACAAAGTGTATTGGACATGATGACTCAAGAATCCTTAGACCGCTGGAATGGAGGGGGAGAGGCCGGAAGGACCGCAGGTGGGTATAACTTTTTTATTTTATTTTAGCATCTAGATGATGATAATAAGCAGTTAATCCTTGCAGTGAGGGGTAGCCACACTGCAAGGGTTAACATGTTTTGCCTGGAGTTCTTCTTTAAGGTCACACAGGTGACCAGAAGGGGGCAGGAAGAAAAACAGATGGTTGATCTGCATTTTTACCACCCACCTACAATGTGATATGGTGGCCGCTCTCAGGATGGTACACATTGCCATGGCTGCTGGGGAAGCAATGCCTGTCAAATTTGCCCATTGCAGTTTATAGGATTGTGCCCCAACACTTTTCACCTTCCAGGCCCTCGTGATGTATTTTTGTTTAATGTAAAATCCCTTTGAATGAAGAAAAGGTGTTCAGGAGGCAGCAGTATTGCCTCCTGGATGCTTGCAAATTGCTGCTCAGCCACGCTCTGAAAAGTGTCCCACTGCGGATTGCTTTCCAGAGGGGTGGTAGAGCTTGGCAACCGTTTGACTGAGGCCATACTCCACTCCTGGTATTCTATCCAGTAGGTTTCTTCACATGTCCCACAAAAAGGAAAGAAGAGGAAGACAAAGGAGTCCCACAGAACTAACATGTCCGCTCCATACTCCTCTGCAGCCATTAATTTTCACTGCAGAATCGTCTTTGTTCCTTACAGTACAGTTTGTGCGCTAGAAGTCCTCTTCAAAATGGCTGCCATCGGCTACAATATAGACATAGTAGTTTGATCTCTAGTGGGCCCATTTTACAGCAGGCTACTGTATAATACGCTTCCTAGAGGTCAAACTGTTTTGTCACATTATAGCTTGTGAAAGATGCAAAGCGCATATAAGAACGAGTGTGTGAAGCAGTAAAGCTCTGAGGACATGGGCACAGCCCTCCCTTTCCCATCTTTACAATCTAAGTGTGAAAGAAACCTCAGCCAATCACGTGCGAGGAATAACCTGCAGCAGGAACCTTTACATCGATAGTGAGCGGGGACCCAGTTCTAGAATGCACGCTGTATATGTATATATGAATGATTGAGTTCATCCATTCATCACGTATATAAGGTAGAGATGGGAAGTTCGGATCTTTTAAATGAATCGATTCGTTTGAATCAGTTCATTCAAAAGAACCAATTCATGAATCGAATCTTCGGTTCACTTGCTGAGTCGGCTGACAAGCCAGTGAACCAAAGCTCAGGAGCTGTCTGAACCTTCATAGAAGATCTGCATCAGAAGACTCTGATTCAGAGAAGGGTGTCAGGCAGCTCCTGGGGTACATTGATCCTAACGCTATCAATAAATGTAAGTGAAACAATGTTAAGTGAAAAATAATAAAATAAATAAAAACCAAAAATTGTTTATGTAAAATATATATAAACTCTCTCTGTCCCCTATCACTGCTGCAACCTGCTAATTGATACAGAGTATTGTTCTACTGGTGGGGACTCTTTAACTAAAAGAATCGAAAGAGTTTACGGAGTCAAATAATCAAATGAGTCTACTAACTAAGTAAACTCATTTGATTATTTTAACTAGTAGATTCTTTCGATTCTTAGACTCAGCCAACTCATATGATTAGACTCCGTGTACTGACTGAGTCAGAGATGTGATTGGTTGCAGGGGTGGGCTGGGTGGGGAGGGGCTGGCAGAAGCCTGGCTTTCACTCTAGGGTCATATTACAAGCTTGCTAGCTAGTCTCTGCTATACGATTCAAAAGAACGATTCGTTCATGAACTGGACATCTCTAATAAAAGGCACGTCACGTGGAAGATCACCGATCTTCCCAGGATGCATTGCGCTGTTCAACCCACTTAAGTATCAGCCAATGAGATGAGGAGGACTAAGGCGTGTACCAGTACAAAAGTCGCGGCATGCTGTTGTTAGTTCTCTTTTCATCTATGGCTGCAGCTGATCATGGAGGGCAGATGCAATCCATGGCCATCCTTGTTCTTAGTGTTTTCTGGTCGCCTGTTAATGCCTCATGTAAATGCCTGGCCTTCCAATGGACATGATAAGGTATGTATGGGAGGGTTTGGGCGATACGTTTGTTTTGTAGGCCCTGATCGAAGCCGAGTTAGTGGCTCTGTAACTAGCGCGGTCAAACAGAGGCCGATAGCATGCTTTTCTCCTGACGGTCGCTGCCCCTGCTGTGTTGTGCGGGAGATCGGCAACATTGAGGGGAAATACACGTTTGTCACGTTCTTATGCAATTTGTTTTATGTGTATGAGCCAACGATTCGTCAATTAAAATATTGCCTGGTGTAACATTATTAGTAGCAATCCCCGGTCAGAAACTACGCATAGGTAAAAACATTTTTTTATTTTGTTATGGTTGAAATTTGATGCTCATGCAGATATTTGTTCAGAAGTGATTGCCGAAGCTGGGTCATTGAGCCAAGGTCAGAATGATTCCAAAGCTCGCTAAATCTTCACTTTGATTATTCTATATGCATTGATCATCCTGACACACCAGCTGAATGCACAGTGTGTGGTGTCTGACAGTGTCCTCATTGCACTTTTTTTTTTCCCCCTCTATAAAAAAACTTTATTACTGTAGTGAAATGTCACAAGTGACATTGCATTTAGTTCCACAGGCCCAGCACAGTGTGATGTGGTTGGTCTGTGCTTAAAAAAACAAACCAAATCACTGCACCAAGTGGCTTGAAAGCTATCCATCCAGTCTGTGACCAGGCAAATTGCCTTGCCTTGAGGCTGTGCTGGAAACAATGGCCAGCATAGCCCCATCACAGGGGGTGAATGGCCTGGTAAATTACAGGTATTTATATAGCCCCAACAGTTTTTACCCATTGACAATGTGAAGCTGTAATGATATAAAAGGGGTGTTCTCCCAGTTTGCTATAAGTGCACTTTAGGGCTCATTCACACAACGTAAGTTCAAAATTGCATAATGTGTATGTATGTATGTATGTATGTATGATTTTACAATTCCAGAATGCATTATTCATAAACAAATTTTTAATGAACTGAATGTGTGTATCTGTGTAAAATACGCTGCCCGGACACATAGTTTAATTCTGTTTTTACGCTAAGCAAATATACGGCTCCATACGCAACTGTGTATGGAGCCATTTATTTGCATATATGTGTGGTAGTGTGAATGAGGCCTTAAGTATTCTGCTTTCTTGTGCACTGTAACTATTTAGATAACATTTGCTGTGTGGACTTTTCTCTGTACTTTTTACTTAAGTGTTTATTTTGTTTATAGTTGCCTAAAACTGGATTTTTGTATTTACAGGTTTTTCTTCCAGACTAAATGCCCTGGAAAAACATTGCATATTAGCTTATGGTGAGTCATGTTTGTTTCCCACATTTTATGGATTCTGAACGTAATAGTAAACCAGTCCTTAAAGCCCTTTTCCACCCTTGTGGAGGTTTAGTTAAAAAAAAAAAACATGCCAGCCGTGTTTGCTGTATGTGAACACAAACTTGCATTTTCTTGAGGCAGAGCTGGTGTTTGGTTATTGTTACACAGAATCATGGAGTGTGCAGCTTTTTACAGCCTGCTTTACAATCTCACCCTAGTGTCAGACAATTTTTTTTATGGAGAAAAAAAAATAATTTGTGGGATTCATGCCTTATAACTGCATAAAAGAGACTGCAATGCAATGTGAGTTAACATGTACTTATTCATCATCACTGCACCTTCATAAATGCTAATCCCTTACAAAGGTGGAAATGGACTTTAGTTACCCTGTCACCACATGGTCACTCTTTGTACATGGCTGGCCTTATTTTATCTGCCAGGCAGCAGTGACGTTTTATGCTTAGGCTACTGACAAGTTGGTATTGATTGGCTTCTACAGGAATGGCCCTATCTTTTTTTATTTTAACTTTGTGATAGTCTCTATAAACCAGCACTTGGCAAGGTTTTGGCTCTAATCCAAGCCATGGCAGCACTTATGCTGCTGTGGGCAGTCATGAGCCTAGATAAATATTTCCTAGACGGTCGCTGTTTAGGGATTCTTGTGCCTACTTAGCAACATTTTGGGAAATAACATTTTCATTCTTTATTAGGTTCTTTTGTGAATAAATGCATTTTCTTAGTCAAGGAAGGGAGGCTATTGCTGGATTAAAGGGAACCAGATGTACTTGCTACAGGCTTTCTTCAGCTGATAACATTTGGCTGCTGGAGCAAAGAAAAGCTATTTAAGCTCAAAGGTTTGCTGTGTTGGATTAGTTTTTTAATTCAAAATTCTTTTTTTAGGCACATGACAGAAAGCAGAGTACACGTGTATGGCACTGTCCAAGGTGACTGAAGTCTACTGGTGTTAGAAATGGTAGGTGCATGTCAAAGGTAACAATGT
Source organism: Nanorana parkeri (assembly GCF_000935625.1). Taxonomy (NCBI): domain Eukaryota; kingdom Metazoa; phylum Chordata; class Amphibia; order Anura; family Dicroglossidae; genus Nanorana; species Nanorana parkeri. The sequence continues at coordinate 644,198 of NW_017306584.1, forward strand.
AGTGAAAATTGCCGCTGTCTGGAGAAAATGAGAACCCAGCAGTGCAAAGTACAATTTACTGATGAAACATTTTACTCCCCTAGTGAAATGGATCTGCTTTGTGTAACAGGAGCCTGTATGGAGAGTAATATAAAGGCTGCCATTACTGACCTGACCAGGCTAGCTGCCTGCCCCTGCTTTCAGTACTTGTATTGTAACTTGTTCTTTATACCTGTTTTGGATCAGTGATTTGGTAACTCGTGAAGCTATAGGGTCAGCAACACAACCAGGCATCTAGCTTTCCCCTTCGTCTTGCAGAACAGCTTCAGAGAGATAGGCTCTGCCCCTTTTTAGTAGGAAACACGTCACCCCTAGTTTTAAAAGGCCAGCCTCTCTCCTAGCTCAGTTTTTTTTGTTTCCTCTGTCAGGGGGAGATATGTCACCGGAAAGGTACCTAGTGTTCCCTCTCAGTGGGACCCTTGTGAGGGTCAGAATTACCTTAGTAGGCCGCCGGTGCGCTCCTCTGACAATTTGGGATTCCCCACTGGATCCTGGAACCGAGTGGCTCAGAAGGCAGGGGCCGCCGGTGTGGGGATTCCGGGAGGTTCTCCATGGCCGGATCGGATGGCCGACTAAGTCACTTCCGGTGCGGGTGACGCACTTCTGGGCGCAGGGCCTTGCGTTCCGGGCCTCATTTCCGGTGCAGTGGAAGGGGGATGGGCCTGGCTGGTGCACGAGGCGTGCTCACAGGCTTTTCTGTAAGATTGCCGGTGGGAGTACTCGGGAGTACTGCACAGATGTATTCAGGTCCTTTTTTAAATGACTCCATACAGCTGTCCTTTTAATGCTATACACATAGTGGGGGGTGAATATCAACCAAATTAGAGGCACAATTGTATGCAGAGGAAACCTAGACCTCTGGCATAGTGCCTGCAAATGTGGTTAATTTCCTTAGACAAGACATAAACCGTAGGTCTCTAATACAGAAAGTCAGTACTATGGTTTCCCTGTGGCCTTGGGCTTCCTTACAGGGCATTATGGAGGGGAGCAGAAAGGCAGTCAAGGCATGGTCATAGCAGCTCAGATTGCAGTAGCTGTGAAACTGAGCTGTGTATAGGTCAGGTGGCGGCCTGAGAAATGTTTTGTTGCTGCATGTAAACTTAGGCCTGCGGCTATCTCGTAGCAGCAGGTCTCCAACAACATGCAAGAAAAACTGAGGGGCTTTGACAGCTTTGGTTTTCTAACTGGTTTCCTAAGCTGTCACTCAACCCTCCCACATCTGTGCCTTATTTCACCAACTAATTTTATCCTAATAAACCTTTCTAACACTCTTTTCATTCTGCAGATTGTGGACTCTGGCTGAATGCTTTTAAAGCATGAAGGAACCTTTACATCAAAGGTAATGCAAATCTCTAACCTCCACTTAGTGTAATATTGATTAGCAGCAAATAGCTTGACATGATCAGGTAGTTCTGCTGGGCATGTCTTCATAAGCACTGGTGAAGTGGTAACTAGTGGCGATATACAGAGATGCTGTCAAGTCTTTTGTTAATTTATACTTGCTCCCACCCCTTTCCTGCACTTTGCATTAGATAGAAAAATGAGTGCCAATAATCAGTCTTTCTGCTCGGGGCTTGGCAATGTTCTCATCTTGAGTACTTTGGTGTGCTCTGTAGAACTCTGGTGTACTTGTACTCTACCTGTTCTGTGGTGTACTTGTACTCAGCCTGTTCTTGAACAATGTCCATCTTCCTGTAGATCAGCATGTGAGCTTTAGGATGTCATTGTATTCCATAGGAAATGGCAGCTGTCCCATGGTAATGTACAAAACTTGGAACGGGTGATCCTGCTTGTTAATGGCCTGGCCCTGCACACTTCTTCCCAGAATTCCAAAAGATATAATATTGCTCTGGCCAGGGCATAGAAAATTGATTTTGTCTGAGTTATGTACATAATGTTTTATAGTATGAGTGTGCATATGTGGTACAGATTAATGGCGGCAGGGTTAGGCTTTAAAGAGAACTGAATTGGCCTGTTGTGCCACCATTTCTACAATGCAGCTTTTTTAGAACTATGGGAGGAAAGTTTTTCTTTCTTAACCCTTGCAATGCCCCCCTTGCACTGCAAGGGATAATTGCTTGTTTTTGCCTAGGTGCTAAAGTTGTAAATTCTGCTTCTCCAGTCACTGAAGCATGTCCCCCTCCACTTGGTGTCCTCACATCTACACTTGCAAGGAACATGATGGCACAAGCAATCTTAGACTGCTGCAGAGGGGGAGAGGCCCTAGGGACCAGTCTAAGAACATGCTAGCTTAATCATTGAGTAACTTTTTGTAGCACTAGGAAACAAGTGCAGGGGTAGCCCCCACTGAGTTAATAACATTTCCCCTGAGTTACTAAGTACTGTGCTATATGCATACCCAGGCAACCCTAGTTCCATGTGGTTGTAGTAACCCTGTAGACTAGCAGTGGCTGTACATGGGCCTTTCCCACCATCTTATTTGCTGCTAGGGCAAGTGTTGTACATGATGAAAACAAACTGAATATAGCTGGAATTACCGGCAGAATTTTCTTGTTGAGAAGCTGCTTTCTGAGTACATCACTTCTGTATTTTGGGGAAGTTTGTCTTTCATTTTATTGCAACTAAGCTTTAATTTAATTTTTATTTGTTTCTTGAAGGATGAAGTCTGCCTCAATTATGCCTCAATTAACCTGAAGTAAGTCTATTACACATGTCAAGCCCAATATTAAGGTGTAGCTTTTGTGCTAATACTGTAATGATGAAACTATGGAATAGGAAGTGCCGTCAGATGCGATAACTGACGATACCATTGTCCATTCTGAATTGCAGTTTAATTTAGTTTATATACTCCCCTTATCGTATGCAAATGTTGGTATCAGCAGAATAAATTGTCACTACATTCCACATGTTCAGTTACATGTATAATGCATGGTTAGTCTGTAGCATCTTGAAATTAGGTCAGTTTATTCACTGATGTAAATGTGTTGGCTCAGAGCTATAAGTGACATTATTGCCACTTTTCAGTTGTAACTTTTTTTTTTGTGTGCAGGTTTACACACTGGCATAAGGTTTACACACTGGCATAAGGTAAGTTGTCGCAAGACTGTAGCTTAAGGGGAAATAACTGGTCTGTGATGAGTTCAAAATAAATCTGTGGACTGCCTGGATGAGATATGCGGATATGGGACTGAGACCAGTCTGATGCAATAACCTGTAAAGATGCCACCCTCCCCAATCTTAACTTTTCCCATATTTCTGTTGCAGGGAGAAGAGCTGCATGTAGTCAGAAATGGTTACAATGACCAACAGAATTTGTCAAATTAAAACTGAATAAATATTTTTTCAAATTTTACTTGTTGGTTGCTTTATTTGGGCATTAAACTTGAAAGCAAATACAATGTCCTCTCATTCTGGTACTGCTAACCAGGGATTGGTATGATTCTCAATGTGTGTTACTGTTCTGTGGCTTTCATGTGTTGCCCTATTAATAAAATGGGGTAATGCTCAAAGTCTGGTGGCTGTGTGGATGATCCAGCCTTTGTGTACATTAGCCCCACTGCCACATGTAGACCAATCTGACTTTATTTTAGAGGGCCCATTGACCCACGTATGACTTTTTATACAGGTCTACCTACACTGCAGCACATGAAACCTTAATCATGCTAGGCCAGTGATGGCGACCCTTGGCACTCCAGCTGTTTTGGAACTGCAAGGCTGACAGCCACAGACAACTCCCAGAGGCAGATGCATCTTGGGATTTGTAGTTGTGGCACAGCTGGAGTGCCAAGGTTCGCCACCACTGTGCTAGGCCATAGTCTCGCTTGGATTTCTGTCTTGTACGGGGGGGCAAAACCCTTTCTAATATAGCTTAAATATGCAGCCATTGTAGTTCTGGATACTTCATTTGTGGGTAGCATGATCAATCAGATCTTAAAACAAAAAACATTGTTCTTTTTTTGGCAGAATATTCTCAAAACTGGAATGGAATACTGTTGGTGGTCAAATGCATGTTGTACATAAAACCACACAACTGTTTACACTATTTGCTTATAAGACTTTCAAACATTTTAAATATTCTGTAAGTGTACACTTTGTTCTTGGGTCTATGAAAATGGACATGGGTGCGAATATTGAGCTCAAGCTATTGTAGGAACATCAGTTAGAGGCCTAATTTAGGACATCCCATGGCCTTGTTGAGGAGCAATATTCCACTCCCAACCCTGCTAATCCACTATAGTCTCTGTACAAATTTGTAATGTAAACATGAGATTGTAGCCCATCACAGGAGCAAACATGGAGCTGTGGTTACTTCACAACACATGGACCATGGGACAAAGTGGGCATCCTTCAAAAGGGATGTATTGGCACAAATTCAGGTGATTTGAGGATTTACAGCTGTGATATGCAAGATACATTTTTGTTAATGGGTTAGGTACTTGAATGCATCTCAGATATTACTCCATTTTAGTGTTCTTTTAAGAGACTCGCCTTTGGAACTAACCCATTGTATATCCTGAAAGTATTATATAGGGTTTGATTTTTTTAAAGTAAGACCATGAACGTACGTTTAGATGTCATTTTGAATAGTATCAGTTTCAGGGTGACTCCCATTATGCCAGCCAAGGACAAGAGTGGCTATAACAGTTGATTTAAATGGTATTACCCAAGTCTAGAGTTTATTTTATTTTTTTGAAGGCTGACACTACCCCTGCAATGCTACACAGCACCAAACAATACAGCAAAAAGCAATTTCCCCAGTGCCCTACCAGATCGGGTATGGGGAAACATGTTCTGGCCCATTCTACTCACCACACTCCTTCAGTTGGTGTGAGGTTGGAACAAGCTTACAAAAGAACACAATTTCAAAGGTTGAGTTGTCTAGTGCAGTGTTTTATGAAAATTGCATTAATTGGTGAGCTAGTTGTGTGTGTGCAGACTGGAGTATCCAACCTGTGTAAGAAAAAGCAAATAGAAAAGTTGGTTGTGGTGCTTCTTTCCCCTATCGGCAATGACTGCAGCTCACAGCTATGTGGCGAGAAAGAATGATGAGCATCCGTTAAGGAAAATACTGTTCCCTCTGGATCCAATTGTGTTTCGATTAATGCAAACCACAAGCGGCTGTATGATAAAGCATGCTATAAGCAATATGATCTGTGAGACATTCCATACTTTTAATAAATTCTGCCTTCACACAAAAGGCATCAAAGTTAGGCAAAATTGCTGTTATACTTGAGCTCATATGGGTTCTGGGCTGTGCTCAGGATTGCTTTATTTGGAGTGTAGAATTCTGGTGAAGAGAGATGGAGGCTAGGGGTACCATGTGCTCGCTATATAGAAAATAAAGCGGTTGCAGGATCTCTTGTGTTGCTTTGAAAAAAACTCTGGGTAAACATTTTAACCTTTTTTGCAGTGGGGCTACCACTGCACTGCAAGGGTTAAGTGCTCATTTTTGTCGGGTCAAAAATAGCTATAATCGCCTGAACACAAATAAGATATGTTTTTGTTAATGGGGTACTTGCATGCATTTTAAGATTAACCTTAGTTTAGTGTCACTTTAACCCTTTCGCTGCCAAGGACTTATGGCATACGGAGCTACAAAAGTGCTTCCAGCTGGCTTATGGTCCATACGGACCTGGCATTTACAGTTCTACGACCATCAGCTTATAGTAGAACTGTTCAGCAGACTGTCCCCTTTAAATTAATAGAATAGATCCTTAGGATAAGATTTTCTGGGGAGATCTGGAAGAAATATACATATACACTTTTAATAATACCAAATGTGTAGTATAGGTGGGCTATTAGCTAGTCTATCAGTGCTTTTAGGGCACGATGCCCTGTGTACTGTCCCAACATTTATTACAGGGATTTATATAGCGCCGACTTTACGCAGCGCTTCACATCGTGCACTTTCACATCAATCCCTGCCAGGAAAGGGGCTTAGGGTCATTAGACTATATCTCACAAAAATGCATACAGGACCCAATTAACCTATCAGCATGTCTTTGGAGTGCAGGAGGAAACCAGAGTACCCAGGGAGAACATGCAAACTCCTTTGCAGCTAATGACCTGGCTGGGATTCGAAACGGGGACCCCCAGTGCTGCAGATGTGCTAACCACTATGCCACTGTGCTGCCCATGATTGGGTTACTGACTGGTCTGTCCAGCAATGTGTAAAGGAAAAAAAAAGTTTTTTTTTCCTTCACTAATGTCACTTTGCTGCAACAAACGAATTAGAACCGAAAACAAATGTTCAAACGAACTAGCACTAATGAATTTCGGAAACGGGAATTTTGGATTAGTTTGCATTCGTTATATCTGTAATTGGGATACATCAGAATTTCCTTTCGAAATGAATCACACATGTCTAGTTGGAAGTGCACACTTTGGCTCTGTTCAGTGACGCTGTATGTCATTTAGGAATAAGTGTCTGTGACTGTAAGACCAAAGATGAAGCTATTCTGAAGATGAAAGTCGGAGATAATCATGCACTTGCAAAGGTGTGTGTGTGTGTGTGTGGGCATATGCAAAATTGGGGAGATAAGCAGACATTATAAATGAGTGTGCAGGAAGCATTCAGTGCTGACAGTAATTAGGAGGTGGGGATTTCCAAAGGATTGCTGGCAGGGGGGTATTAAATGCTGCAGTGAAAAGAACAAGGAGATAAAACTATATATTTACTGAGGGTGTTAGGCCTGGTTCACACCTGTACGTTTTGTAGCGCGTTCAACGCTCTACAAAACGCTCAAACATTAAAATCCCATTGTTTTCTATGGGTATGGTTCACACCTTGCCGTATTTCAGCCCGTCTGAACGCGCTACAAAATGGCCTACGCCTGAAAAGGTACATGAGCTTCTTTGCGGCGTTTTTGTTCGTGCGTTTCAATTGGGATACAGCCAAGTAGCCCTCGGAAACGCGCGTTTGTCGTGAGTTTTTTTTAACTGCGAATGGCGGTAAAAACGCGCTTCACACGCGCATATTCGATACGCCTAGATGTGAACATAGCCTAAAGCTAAATGGGTGCTTGAAGCCCCCAATGTGCTTATGTTTTTATACAGAGGATAAGGAAGTATAGCTCTGTGGACTAGAGAGTCATCTCACTGCTGCCATGAATACTGAGAAGTAAGGTGTGTATGCTGGGGGGAGGATATAGAGGAAAGATCAGTGGGTGTGCTGGGGGTGGGATCTCAGTGAAATGGAAGCAGATTTCCCCATGTGAAAATGGCACATAGGCTCTAAAGCTAACTGAACTTTCAGTTTGAACTAGGTAAAGGTGCGTCTATGGAAAAGGTGTCTTTAGCCCAGTTCACACCACTGCACTTTGGTAACACGTTATGTTTTGAATGACACTTCAACAAACATCCCAGCCTGCAAAAACTAATTTTAGGGAGGTGCCCTCTCACCCCCACTGATACCTGGCGGATGGGGTAATATGGCAGATAGGGGAATCAGCAAATAGCTGATGAGCTAATGCTTCCCCTGGTATCTGCTGGTTTTTTTTGTATTTTAATAGCGGTAAGACTTCAGGTCCACTCTGCTGATTGACAGCAGCAGTGGGTGGGTGCAATAGCCAGCCTGCTATTGGCTATTACAATTTTAAATGGCCAATAGCAGCCTAGCTATTCATTCCCCTACTATCTTTTTTTTTAAATTTAATCTGACGGTGGCTGCTGTCAGAATACAAAAAAAAAAGCAGATAGCAGGGAAAGCAGCAGATAGCAGGAGTAGCTTTAGCTCCTCTGCTATCTGCTGTTTTGTATTCTGACAGCGGTCACCAGAAAGTGACATATACCGGCTGGGGGAGAACCACCAGGTATTCCAGAAAGGTTTACTCTGCTAGATATGGCAGAATAAACCTTTCCGGGATCGAATGTTTCCATCGGGGGCGTCAGGCAGATGCTGTCTTATAGCGGGAGACTCCCAGAACGTTCGGGAGAGTTGGGATGTCTGCTCAAAAGCACCTCCATTGCACTATAATATATTCTAACAGATTACACACAAAAAACGCAGTGGGTACAATCTTAAGTCCATTGTGGTGCATTAGGCAGGCCATTCAAATAAATTGTCTGCCTTTATGTGACACATGCCATAACACACTTTGAACACACTGCAATGGACCTGACCAGTGAGAATAGGCGCTTACAGTTCATTATCTTTAGAAAGCAGACACAGCCTGAGGCCTGCCCCCCTGTTGTCATCCTCCCTGCACAGATTCCCTGCTGATAAAGGCAGTACAAAACCTTGCAATGGAGGAAAAACATGAACTAAACTGACCCCATGTTAAGTCTACATGCAGTCAGATGTAAGCGGACTTGTGTCTGTATATATCCAATTACTTTCAATCTGTCACATTCAGGTCCACCAAAACAGAACTCTTTTCGTACCTAGATGGACTTGGAGGTAACTGCATGTACACGGATGCATTATTATACTGCCAACAGTTTGCACAGCGCTTTACAGTATAAGAAAGACATTACAATCACTATACAAATCAAGACAAGATGGTAAGGAGGGCCCTGCCTGTGAGGGCTTACAATCTAAAGGGTGGGTGGGGGATGCATGTCTGTTTACATCTGGCTGACCAAAGGGTTACATTGGGTTTCTGATCAGATTTTCCTGAAAAACTGACATGTGGATCTCATCGGACCACCCGTGTGAAAGGGGGCCTCATCCATTAGAATTTTCCAAATGTATTTTTGTTACACACAATTGTTTCTTGCACTTGTACACACTGAACGGTTTGTATTTGTTTAGACACAGTTGTATCTAATTTTTATGTGGTTTCTTGGAATAGTGTTTGGACCATTGACTGAAGGCACACACGAGATGCTTACTTTTTAAAATAGAATTTTATTGTATTTTCACATGATTAGAATATGTGGTAGTTTTTTTAGCGCTGCACTAAATGGTGATGTACATTGTAGGTGCTGGTGGCTTAGGAATGTTTTAATAGTTTGATTAGAGCATGAAAGGTACTCATTAAAGGAATATTTATTTTAATTTCATGACAATGCTGATGCAGAATTCCACTTACACATCACACTACTCCCTTCCTAAAGCAGGCTCGACTCACAAGTTTGTGATGTGTTAGAACATTTGGAAGTCTGCCAATGGCAGTGGTAGCAAAGGAGCAAAGCTGGAGGGGGTGCTTTGGCAGGTAAGTCGGTCTTAAAGGCATGCTTTCACATTATAGCAAAAGTTCTGGGCACCAGCAGTGGAGAACTCCGGGTGGACTCCTACGCTGTCCACCTTTAGGAGATCCATGAAAACTCACCTCTTCAGGGAAGCCTATCCCCCCTCAACAAAATAAATGTCCTTTTACTTCTTCCAATAACTCAATCTACACAATTATTACCTTTTGTATCACTTGCCCCTACTATTAGATTGTAAGCTATCATGAGCAGGGCCCCACAAACCTTATTGTACTGATATTGTAACTGCACTGTATACCCCGTTTTGTAAAGCGTTGCCAAACTTGGCGCTATATAAATCCTATATAATAATAATGAAAAAATGTGCCCTTGCAATGGGGGCTACCCCCGCACTGCATGTGTTAAGTCCTTGTTTTGTCTAGGGGGCTCAAATAAAGCGGTATTACTCACCTAATCCTGGCTCCCGTGATGGTCATACTCACTTCTTTCCTCCTCCACTCCAGCTATGAAGGGTGCCTCAGCGTCCTCAAGTCTAATGCATGTCTATGGATCTGCATAAGACAAAATGCTTTTAAAAGTCCTTAGACTACTGGAGCCCGGGGGAGAAGAGGCTGTGGTGAGGGTTTAGCAGCCTGGCAGGACCAAGGATCAAGAGAGTATATCTGCTTTATTGTCACTGTCTATTTAATACGAGCACGTAACCCTGTGCAGGGGTAGCCCAAACCAAACTTTTTTAAAACACGCAACATACACCGATCAGCCATAACATTATGACCCCCTACCTAATATTGAGTAGGTCCCTCCTTTGCCTCCATAACAGCCCTGACCTGTCAAGGCATGGACTCCACTAGATCTCTGAAGGCATGCTGTGATATCTGGCACCAAGCCATTAGTAGCATATTCTTTAAGTCTTGTAAATTGTGAGGTGGAGCCTCCATCTATCAGACTTGTTTTCCCAGCACATACCACAGATGCTTGATTGGATTGAGAGCTGGAGAATTTGATGGCCAAATCAACACCTCAAACTCGTTGTGTTCCTCAAACCATTCTTCAACCATTTTTGCAGCGTGGCAAAGCGCATTATCCTGCTGAAAGAGGCCGCTGCCATGGGGGAATACCGTTTCCATGAAGGGGGTGTACTTGGTCAGCGTCAATGTTTGGGTAGGTGTTGGTTTTCGAGCAGAACATTGCCCTAAGCATCACACTGGCTCCACCAGCTTGCTTTCTTCTCTCCTCACGTACATCAGTGAGCCTTGGCTGCCCATGACCCAGTTGTTGGTTCACTGGTTTTCCTTCCTTGCACCATTTTTGGTAGATACTGACCAGGAACACCCCACAAGAGCTGTGGTTTTGCAGTTGCTCTGACCCAGTTGTCTAGCCGTCACAATCTGGTCCTTGACAAAGTCTCTCCAATCCTTACTCATTTTTTCTGCTTTCAACACATCAACTTCAGGGACAAAACGTTCACCTGCTGTCTAATATATCCCACCCACTTCCAGGTGCCATTTTAGCGAGATAATCAACGTTGTTCACTTCACCTGTCAGTGGTCATAATTTTATGGCTGATTGGTGTACATCTTTGTATAGCAAGGATTGTAAATGGGTGACTGAGTGTCTTTATTATAAGAGCAGGTACGTGAAGTAATCAAATTGGAAGGTAGCAGACAAGTGACACATTTTGAATCAAATATTTCATTCGAACTGACCCCAGTAAATAGAATGAGGTATTATAACATTCTTACAAAATACATTTAATTATCTTCATTAAGGGATATACTTAGGGTTGCCACCTTTTCTATCAGCGAAACCCGAATACTCTAGCGGCGCACAGAAATGTTTTGGGGAGAATGAGTCGCGGCTTATTCATATATAAATAGTGCCACCCATTCATGAGTAAATATCACAGTCAAGACTATTTTCAGGTGTGTGTGTGGGGGGTAGCCCCTATCTTAATTTTGGTTGCCCCTGTCTGCCTGACATCATGTGTCCGGGTCTCATCTGCCATGAAACCCGAACACATCATTCAAAACCCGGACTGTCCGGGTGAATCCCGGACAGGTGGCAACCCTAGGTATACTGTTGTTGGGTACTCTTCATTTTCTCCAAGGCCTAATTCACTCTTATGTGTTTTTGTGCATTAAGCTGCACTACGTAAACATAGCCCATGCATTTAGAATGGGCTGGTAGTGCACCTCAAAACATGCTGCTTTTTTTTTTTTGTAATTCAATGCACAGGTGGTTCACATATGTGTACTGTGGTGCAATGAAATGCAGAGGGGTTGAGGTGGGCTGGTAAAGTGCATTCAAAATAAATGGAATTGCACAGCAGATTGTATGTTACCACAACATGTAGATGTGAAGCCACCCTAAAGGTGACCATACAACTGCCGATTATCGTACGATAATATCGCACGTCTTTTGTCTCCCGAGCAGGCTTGAAAAATCGCCGAGAATCATACGATTGTCGGCGGGTTAGTGGCGTTCTCGGGAGATAAATGCCGCACGGGCCAGTGTGCACAAGCGCACACTGTCGTGCGGCATTGCAGTCATCGGAAGCCCGCCCCTCAGCGTGACTGTGAGTGGCACCGCCCATACAGCCACATTATCCATCCACAGATCCTTTACCAGGATCTGTGAATGGATAAACTACATGTTCCATCAGACACCACAGCAAAGGGACTTGTGGTTCTCAATGTAGTCCATTCATTCTTCCTGCCGTCCATGTTACTGAGGGGTGGGCAACCCTGTCCCTCCAGCTGTGGTCAAACCACAAATCCCATGATGCATCTGGGAGCCATGCCTGTGTCTTGCAATGCCTCATGGGACCTATAGTTCCACAACAGCTGGAGGGCCAGAGTTGCCCACCCCTGAATGTCAGTACCTCCCTGTGGTCATGGACGGGAGGAAGAATTTGCAGGAGCCAGTGCATTGCTCCCAAGATCCACCAATACTAGTTGCAATGCTTTAGAAAGTGGACTTTACCTTTAACTTATTCTAAACATTTGTGAATTACAGTAGTTTTGTAATTGTAAATCAAATAGTTATTAAATCATATTACATTAAATCAAATTCCATCAGCGTAATAACTGAATTAAATCAGCCACAGAACCTCTAAAATTCAGATGTATTTTGAAAGGCAATATGTAGAATTGTCTCCAACAATGGGGGGAATTTATCAAGACTGGAGCAGACAGGATCTGGAGCAGTTGACCATGGCAACCAATCAGCTTCTCTCTTCAGTTTGTTCAGTTAGGCTTTAAAAATGAAAAATAGAAGCTGATTGGTTGCAGTGGGCAACTGCTCCAGTTTAGATAAGTTTCCTTCTGAATGCAGTGCTTTGGTAGAAATCAGTGAGGGGAATTTATCCCAACAGGAGCAAACAAAATCTGGAGTAGTTGCTCATAGTAACCAGTCAGCATCTATCTTTCATTTTCAAAGGTTAACTGAAGAGAGAAGCTGATCAGTATAGACAACTGCTCCAGATTCTGATCAATTGCCTCCAATTCATTTTGTCAGCAACAATGCATTTGGTCCTTTGTATTTTTCCTTGAGCTCCCACATAGCGCACATAGGTCTTTGATGAGTTCCCATGTAGAGCTATTTGATAATTGTATTTGATTGTAAGGTTTATGGTGTTTACATTGTTAGACGCACGTCATGTGTTCCTGGGTGGAGTTTAATGAGCTGAACATGTTTAGCCTGTGACTGAGCTGCCACAATGGAAGTATGAGTAGTCGGTAAAACAGTCCTACTAGTGGGATAACTGGTTTCTCCGGGCGGCTACATCGCATTCTATGTATAGGAGTGGCTTCACAAGACGTCTCTGAGCCTGTGTCTGCTGGTCTATGTGGTAAGTAAATAAAAAAACATTTTGCAGTATTGTTTTTTAGCCCTTTGGGGGCCATTGGCAAGATTAAAAAAAAGACTTGATGGGAGGTGGTATCTTTAAACTGCTGGTTTGTAAGGGGCAAAGTCCAGGGCTGATGCCTTTTTCCCCAGCGGATATTTCAAGCCCATAAAGTAATTTCATCTGCTAACCTAAGAGAAAAAAAAAAAGTTCAATGTTCCGTTGTAAACTTATAAAGGAAGGCCAACTAGCATAAGAAAAGTCATTCAAACAGTGAGAACGTCAGCTCAGTCTACAGATAATGATTTGTATACTAATATGAGCATTTATGTGACCGAGATTTCAAAGCATGGCACCCTAGACAGGCATTCATAGATCATGCCATCACTTTGAACTGTCTGATATACAATTCTGACTGTATAGCAGCACACTGTCGCCACTGGCAATAAACCAATCAATAGTCAGACCTTTTATCAATGTAGAACAGTCAGACCTCTGAAAAATCATTGCTGATTGCTTTCTGCAGTTTGCCTGCTGAAGTTATAAGATGCATCACAGGAATCAAACACAATAAAGACCATATCTTTCATTGATCGTTCCGACACATGACCTCTCTGATGAAGCTGGCAAGCTGAGCTTCATGGGTCAATCCATTAATACACATTAAGGGCTGGGGCATTGGGTCGTGTTGATCACTGCAATCCTAACGCAAAGACAGGGCAAAAAGTCTTGCTTTGTATAGGGCTTGTTCATAGGGTTGCCACCTGTCCCGGATTCACCAGGACAGTCCGGGTTTTGAGTCCTGTATGTGCTGTTTCTGGGTTTCAGGCCAGCTGAAACCCAGCTAAGCACATACAGGACTCAAAACCGTCAGTGTGAAATGTGCTATAAATGATAAGGAACTGTGTTTTATGGTGAATGTAATTGGTGGGCCATAGGGTTTATGTAGTGGAATATGGACAATTGGACAGGATATAAAATTACATTGAAATATGCACTTTACAAGGTGGCTGTGTGAGAGTGGGGGTACCCCACAGTAGTGTGCTGTAGGTTTAATGACAGATCTGTTGTTTTCAGTATACTATGCAAAGGTGTTTGTTATTTCTTTTTTTGTTTTCTACTTGTGTGTGTGTATATAAAGGGTATTCTTGCACATATACTTGCGGGTGCTTGCTAGTGCCATTTCCCCCTTTTAAATAGCTTTAAGCCTGGGGCTACGCTGGCAATGAAATGTTTATATTCATATGAGATTTAACTACTTTTTGACAGTTCTCATTACTGACTGATTGATTTTGTATGTACTGCAAACAAGATATTTGCCAACAAGCAGTTAAATCTCTCAGTAGCAATGAGATGTCATTTCTAGTTGAGCCCTAGCCTGAGGGGGTATACATAACATAGGACGGGCCAGTTTGGAATTCACTTCTGTTAAAGTGTTATTTTACACTGTGCCACCTAAAGGATATGTTCCATTGAGGATGGGAAAGTATTGCAAGTAATTCCACACCTGCTACTTAAACATATTAATGGAAAAATCAATATATTACTTTCTCTGCATGACATTACATGCTCTACTTCAGACGTGCTGTTGTACCTGGAGTTATTATATTGTAATGGCAGATGGAGATTTGAATTGGTATTGTAATTAAAATAGATACACAAGGCAAAAAGCCTCTTTAACCTTTTAGTCACTAGGTAAGAATAGAAAAGGTATTTAAAAGTCTTTGCCACAGATGTATTTCCCTGAGTACAGAACGCCAAATATCAATGGATATCTTTGACTCAATCTTGGATTGTATTTAACAATGCTGAAGACTCAAAAATATACACAGTGTCTCCATGTGGGAGGATATGCTCACTCCTATTTCTGCCACTGGGAGGCCTAGTCCCATGGTTCTCAACTGGTGGGTCTTGACCCAAAAGTGGGTCGGGACCCCATGTTCAGTGGGTCGCTGCATGCCTTCTAGTGCACTAGGTGAGAGGCTCATCAGCCTCCCCCCAGCTCCGCAGTGTCAGTTCTTGTGCCAAGCAGCCATTCAAAATATGCTGTCTGGCGTCAAGTGTCAGCTTAAGGTGGGGTGGGGGTATGGCTGCGAGGGAGCTCCATCCATACATGCATTGCTTACAGCTCCTATGCGTGGCAGGAGTGACATTCTGGCTCCTGGCACCTCTACAGGGAGTGCAAGGAAGCTGTACAAGCAATGCAACTATGAATGGAGCTCCGTCACAGCACAGCAGCCCACACTGAACCCTAAATGTTTTTTGGGGGGGAGTGTGAATGTGTGTGAGATTGTGTCTGTGGTTGTGTATATATCTGTCAGTGTTTTAATCACAAACTACCACGCAATTTCACCTACTGTTCGTTCTGGTGCGGGAGGTGCATTGTGTTGCCATTCATTTGAATGCCACCCCAAACACACCTCCTGCCCACAGTTTGATCGCTTGCACTGGAACATGCAGTACCGCAATGCCGTGCATTCCAGTGCGGCATGGTTTGGGTTGCGACTTAATGACCAAAGACAAATGTGGGTCCTGAGGTTATACAGGTTGAGAACCACTGGCCTAGACAGTATTGATTTAAAGTGGACCTTTAACCCAAGATTGTACTTTTATATGTCATGCAACCCTCCCCCTGCTATTTGGAAAAAAATGTACTATTATTTTTTTAAATTCATATGCCGCCTCTATGAATATCCCCCGCAAAAGGCACTGCAGAGTAAGGACACAGGGACAGGGAGCTGTGTGCATCATTGGAAGCTGGCTACCTGAATGAGGCCGCCAGCTCCTGATGTCTAAGGAGCACCAAGATGGTGGTATGAGACCCGGCCTGCGTCACATGAACAGCAGGTCTTGGCAGGACAACGCTGGATTCACTGGGCAGGAGAGTATGTGACTTCAGGGCAACACTCCACAAGTGGTAATAAAGAAAAAAAAGTGGGTTTTTCTGATGTACACATTATAATATTGAGCGCACATTCCGACTCCATAGAATACAGATATTATATGCAGGACATCTCTTTTCAAATCAGTCAGTATTGCACCGTTTCAATAGACCATTATTACTGCCCTTGTCAAAGTACCATCTGTTATATGTGTGTACATAGCTACGTACACTAAACTCTATGAGCTGTCACTACAAATGCTTGTGTAGAAACGTGTTACACAAATTCACATTCCCCCCATATTTCCTACACTTCAAAGATGGCAAATGCTATACCTACCAAGAGCAAGAGCAAGGGCCACTGGGCCACTAGAAAAATTCAGGGAGTTAAAAATGAACTATTGTCTTCTGGTCTCCTGAATATGAGCTTCTATGCTATAGCATAGACAAAGGAATACATGTATTGTGTTTGTGTAGGATGACTAGATTTGTATTCTCCCAAGGTGGCTTTGATGTTTGCCAGTGTGGAGGTGTATGGGGACTGTTACAATAACTGTGTAGCCCACAGTTCACCTTAGCTCACCTTAAAATCCAATTGTATCTAAAGGCAAAACTCTTTTTTGATGTCGTAGGGAAGAGTTAGAACCCCTGTCAGGTTTATGTTGCTGTATGTGCACCAGCTAGGAAGAGTCATCCTCTGTCCTTGTGATCAATGTCACTGGGGCTAAAAGTGATGAAGAATCCAAAATTTTACACTTGACACCAGAACAAAAAAGGAAATCTTCCAATGGATACACGTGTTCTTTGGACCACTGTTTAAAGTGGACTTTTAGCCCCTTTCACTCAAAAATCATCATTACATTCATTAGTTAAATATTGTTTTTCCACTTCCTGATTGAGTAAGGCACTGATGATGTAGCACTGGCCTCACAGATGCATCCTGGGAAGGCTCAATCACCAGTGCCTTTCTAGAAAAAATATCACCTGTAAAATCTCGTGAGATCCTGGGGGAACAGGCATTTTTCCCCCTAAGAATATGTGCACTATTACATGTTCTAGGCATGGGCAGACCCAGACTTCCAGGAAGTAAAGGGAGATGCATTAATCTGCCCTTAGTAAAAATGTCCACTGTGAGAAGAATGGGGAGGGAAAGAAATAAAAAGCCTGCAATTATCTATAAGTATCTGTTTTGTAGATTGCCATTACTAATACTTGTAAATGTGTGTTTGGTGTCATTTTTAAAGGAGAACTATAGGGTTAGGGCTTTTCCCCACAGTTCTCCCAAGGGTAACGGTAGGGCACAAACTAGGTCCTCCCGTCACCCTAAGCTCAGTGGCCCTTGCTCTTGGTAGGTATAGCATCTGCCATCTTTGAAGTGTAGGAAATATGGGGAGATTGTGAAAAAAAGCTACAGCTCGCGGTATACTGAGACGCTGCAGCTGAAACGGATCCTGACAATTATGTCCGGATCCGCCCAGCTGTGTGAGTGACAGCTGGCTCTGCCTATCTAGAGACAGAGCCAGCTGTACCCGCCCCCTCCCCTGTCCGTTCCACCAGTCAGCGCGGGAGGATCGGAGAGGGGGGAATCCAGCCCCTCCCCTGTCACGGCTCTCTGCCGTGACAGGATCGAGAAGTGAGCGAACGCCGGTATGTGTTTGCTCACTTCCCGATCTACTGAGCCGACCTGTGACAGTTTCATTGTCAAAGGTCGGCTAGAACTATGAGGATGAGTAAAAAGCACTCACCTCATAGTTCTCCTTTTAAGAGGAGTGTTATCGAGAGCCATCTGCACTCCATACAGCTTTGTGACCTTGTAGATAACAGCGGTTATATCACAGATGGCGCCGTGCAGAACATCCATTAGATCACCAGCACACACAAAGGGCTTCTTGTTTTCCGTCGTTTTATTAATCATGTCACAGAAACATAATGTGATGTGATATAATAAATGTACAGGTAACAAGAAAGCCCCTTGTGTGTACTGGTTCTCTACTGGATTTTTAAGAGAAGAGGGATGGACAATCTGTTGAATGCGACACCGATGGCCATTCCCTAGTGGAGGAAAAAAAATGTTTTGGCTTTAAATCTACTTTGTCAGTCCTTCTTCCCTTTTTTTTTTTTTTTTTTTTTTTTTTTTTTGTGTGGCTTGTTAACACCAGATGATCAGATGTGTTGTCATGCATTTTGCTACATTTTTAAATGCAGCAATATACATAGACAATAGCATACATTTACGCCATGCCTTAGAGCAGGGATGTCCAAACTGCAGCCCCACAGCTGTGGTGGACCTAGGAATCCCATGAGGCTAAGCAAGCTTCCCACAGCCACAGACATGACTCCCGGAGAAAGATGCTTCATGGGATTTGTAGTTTCACCACAGCTGCAGGGCCAGAGTTTGGACATCCCTGCCTTAGAGTGTGTGACTTGCGTGTGTTAACTTGCACTTTGCCATTCATGTAACACATAGAAATGCAATGCGCGGTAAAGGCATTGAGTTAAAGGAGAACTATGGGGTTAAGGCTTTTCCCCATAGTTCTCCTTAGGGTAACAGGAGAACACAAACTAGCATCCTCCCGTCACCCTAGTCTCAGTATACCGCGAGCTGTAGCTCGCGGTATACTGAGACGCTGCAGCGGATCCTGACAATTGTGCCGGGATATAACCAAGCCTTGGTGTGCACATCGTCCATGTTACAAAACTCCATGTAGGTTTAGTAAACTGTTGAAAGGCTGTGGAAATACACCGTGGACAGCTTTATTCGGCATCCTTGCATATAGGTACCAGTTGGTGGGTCACAAAACAAATAAGTTTGTCCGACTTTGTATAATATTTGAATGTCCGTATAAAAAAGGTTATAATTTGTTTTGTATTTCCTTTTTTTTTATTCAAGATCTCCACAGGGAGAAAATGGCACCTGCTGCCAGAGACTTTTCTAGCCGGCATGAACCTCTCCCATCTCAAAGACCTGACAACACTGCCTTCACTCAGCAGAGACTTCCTGCCTGGCAGCCACTCTTGTCTGCGAGTATTATCTTGCCGCTGTTCTTCCTTGCAGGGTTATCTTTTATAGGAATTGGCATTGGATTATATTATTCATCCAACACCATCACAGAGTCTGAGGTAAGTAAAGACTCAACTTATAAAAGTATGTGTTAGTATTCTTACTCTGTGTTTTTCCTTTTGTGACCTATTTATTTCAAGTTGATCCCTACAGAAAGCTTGGGTTTAGGTAAAATTAATGAGGAAGAGTTTCATGGATCTCTGGGTCTTTATTTTCCCTCTGAGAATCCAGCAGCATGGGCAAAATATTAGTAAGTCCAAATCCAATGGCCAGTCCCTATCACGTACTAAACACTGATACTATAGGGGTCAGAGAACGATCACTTTAATACAACTGGATTGAGTGTGCATTGCAATATATGCAGCCCAAGAATCACCATTTCTATGCAAAGTTTGCTAGATGTGTATTGGAGTGTGTAGCTCCAATACACATGTAGGTAAACTGAGAACATTAGCTGTTGTAAGTCACATCACCCCTGTAGCAGTAATATTTAATTTGAAGTATAAAGCAAAACTTTTTTTTTTTTTAACCTTTTTGATGGGGTAAGGGAGGTTTATAAACTGTCAGCTACCTATGCCATCTGTGTCACATTGGGGAGATTTCCCGTCACTTCTTGTCCAATAGCCACAACAGGAAGTGAGAGAAAATCCCTTCAAAGTGAGTGAAATCTCTGGTGGTCAGCAGGGTCACCAGAACTAGTGTCCCCATTGGAAACTTTCATGTTCAGTGATAATGATCACCAGGACAAATAGAGAGGGTGAATCTCCCAAATGAGGACACAAACAGCGAAAAAAAAACCTTACAGGTGTTCTAATCCCTCTCCTCCCCAAACCCAAAATAAAAAGTTTTTGCTTCATTGTTATGTTTCAGATTAGTGAAGAGTAGCTCTCATCCACCTTTGTAGGTCTGATCCATTGGCACTGTCAATTTATTGCAATGCATTTGATTTATCAGGTTACGTAGAGGCAATAGATGTGAACTAGGAATCCCTGTGTTTTTATTGTAAAATTTGCTTGAAATATGTGTTTTAGTATCTGAAGCTTAACTAAGAATATTAGGGATATATCATATAATATTGGGGTCCCCAGTTACCCAGTGGATTAGTAAGAAATAGGAATTTCTGTTCCTAAGATTACATGGAAAATGTACTCTAGAGAGAGGAACCAGGTAGTTGAGCTCACAGCAGAGTCCTGGATATCAATATAACAACAGGACTGGGTTGGAGGTCTGACTGTTGGTGTTAGTGATAACAGAAATGTTGCAGGGGAACAAATCAGATTGAGCTGCAGCAGGTTCAACTAGTTGAGCCAATGCATTCAGGATGTGTGCTTCCTGCCTCTAGCCTATGGGCTTCCAGGATGTAAATGCATGCAGAGCACACAGGCAATTTTTAGGGTTGGATTCCTTTACTTTGTGCTGTAGTAGAGAGTAAAAAAAAAAATCTCATCATCCACTACTCCAATAAGGAAGACAATGGGACAATGAATCCAACAATTACCTGCATGTTCTGCTTGTATATAAAATAAAGGGGGGTAATCACTGGCCCTTCCCACTAACAGAATGAGGATCTAAGGATTGGAAACAGGAAACTCACCACTCAGGTCTTCCCTATTAGGCTAGTTAAAGTGTATGCATACCAACTTTTGTTTTCAGTTTTGGAAAGAATAGGGAAAAACTAAAACCCATGTCGGTTACATTTTTGTTGTAGTCTGTGGCCCATTTGGGAGATTTCCTTCACTTCCTATCATCGGAGGGAACAGAAAGTGGAATCTCTACAATGTAATGGAAATGTACTTCTTAGGCAATTGTCCCTTGAACATGTGTTCCCATGGTAAGATTTCCTCACTATTCCTGTTCTGGAATAGTAAATCTCTATTTTGGTGATAACCAACAGGACAAATAGGAACGTTGACTCTCCCCAGTGGGGTCAAAGGCAGCAATAAAAATCTGACCGGGTTCTAACCTTTCTCCACTCTACCCGAAACATAAAAACAAATTGGTTTTAAATACACTAAACTTGACCCCTTTACTAGTTCACTGGACATCAGGATGATTGCAGATATAATTAATTAACAGACATCTGCAGATAACAAGCATTTACATGCAGATCAGCAAATAATGTATAGCTAAAGGAGAACGATGGGGTCAGGGCTTTTCCCCATAGTTCTCCTTAGGGTAACGAGAGGACACAAACTAGCGTCCTCCCGTCATCCTAAGCTCAGTATACCGCGAGCTACAGCTCGCGGTATACTGAGACGCCGCAGCCGAAGCGGATCCCGACATCGATGTCGAGATCCATCCAGCTGCGTGAGTGACAGCTGGCTCTGCCTATCTAGAGGCAGAGCCAGCTGTACCCGCCCCCTACGTTCCGCCAGTCAGCGCTGGCGGATCGGAGCGGGGAGGGGGGAATCCAGCCCCTCCCCTGTCACGGCAGAGAGCCGTGACAGGATCGAGAAGTGAGCAAACACCGGTATGTGTTCGCTCACCTCCCGATCTACTGAGCCGACCTGTGACAGTCTCATTGTCACAGGTCGGCTAGAACTATGAGGTGAGTGAAAAGCACTCACCTCATATTTCTCCTTAAGGAATGAGGCATTTCTTCAACGATTAAGTGCAATACTTTTTTACAATCTAACATGGTTTTTTTTTTTATAGCATGACTATACTGGTACAAGCACAGATCATAATTGTTACCTATGTGCTATTAGTGGCTTAAAAAGTTGCAGCTGCAATATCACTTTCAACTTGACATCTTTATTTGCGGTAAGTCTAACAATTTGAAATTGGGATTTTTATACCTATTGGTCAGTTAACTGAGAAAGCTTGATAGATTCTGACAGATGCATTTGAATGTTAATGTAAGCCTTTCCTAAAAGCAATATGGAGGCTGTCATTGTTCTACAATTGCTAGCTGCCTGGCTGTTATATTAAACTTGTACTTTCGGAGTAAGTGACCTGAAAAGTATGCATATCGGAAAAGTTGAAGCAAAATCCTTATCAGCATACAGTACTTGTTAATTGCTAGTGACTGAGTTTTGAAGCAAGAGGATCAGCATGACAGCCAGGCAACTAGGGTTTGAGGAATGAAAAGGTAGCATCAGTAGCTTCCCCATTCCTCTCATAAAAGGCTTTATTAGGACTCATACACACGAGCTTTTGGGGCTGTGCAATGGAAAATTTGGGCGTATTTCCCTGCCTGGGAACCATAGATGCAGCTTACAGCCAGCCATAGAAATCAATGGCTTCACGTGGTACTTGTGTAAACACACGCATGTGTAAAGATGTACGCCTCTGTATGCAGACAGTGAAATGGATCTGAACCACAACTGGGTTCACACAAGATGTCTGCTGCTGTTCCTAATTATGTTGTGTTCGGTGCACCAGAGAAATCACAAACTCAGAAGTTAAGGTTTATGAAAGTTCTAATTTATTCAGGGCGGTCTCTCTCTTTTATACACAGATAACAGGAGAGTGTTTGTCACACATATGCCCACATCTGTTATTTCTAAATGTCTTGTACTATTGGGTGAACTAGAGGAGCTGTTAGTTAAAGTTTTTTGTGTCTCTCGCTAATTGGTTAGTCAAAGATATCTTCTGCCCGTAGCATCCTCCCTCGGCATTCCTTTCATGCATCCTCGGCGCGCTCCCGAATACAGGTTATATCTACTGGTTACGCATAGCAACGCTAAAAGCTGAGTAAGGAAAGACACAAAGCTAGGAAGCAAATGAAACAAATTCAAAACATAGAAAAGGACATTTTCTTGATATGATCCATATTCCTTCACAACAGTCTGCGTCCAGGGAAGTAGGTCTTTATGCATGTGAGTGTTTACGCAAGTACTGGCGTTGACGAGACTATAACCACTTGCAACCACTGATTTGTATAGGCAGCTGTAAGCAGCATCTGTGACTCCCAGGTGGGGAAAAATGCTTGAATTTTATGTTGTACTGTCCCAGGTGCCCATGTGCATGAGCCCTTAAGGGCCTGTTCACACGACATCCGTTTTGTGTGCTGACCGGATCCGTACGCTGCTGCACTCAAAATGCATCCCAATGTATCCCTATGTGTTTTATGGGCTACAGTTCTCACGTGCGCAGTCCGTTCAGCTTACGACAGAAAAAATACTGCATGTCACATTTTGTCCGGTCCCGAAACGCATGAAACGAAAACGCAACGAGGACGGAAACGCAATGCAGCTAAGGAAAAAAGAAAAAAAATTGTATTCTTGCTCCACTTATGATGTTATCAACGATAGACAGACAGGTTGGGGTAGAGGTAACGACATGAACTGCAAACATTTGGAACATGCCAATTACCTTGCCATGGACATACGAGTAAAGGAAAAAAATGTATCCGGGTGACCTCGCAAATCCTCATACAAACTCCAGAACTGACCCTTGGAGTCCCGGAGGCTCAAGATCGGGTGTACCCAATAACGACGTCTCCTGCGGGCTCGTTCTCTGTAGATTGCTGTAGACAGCACCATCAACATGCCTGCAAATATGTGATACATGTCTGATCACCAGCTTTACATACACAAAGGGAAGTAGATGTTCCGAGAGGGCTGAATCTGCATACTGACAGCCCCTTGGCTAAAAATAAAATAAAAAAATTAACTGTCAGCATCCGGACCGAAAACGCGTCAAAAACGCACTGCATCAGCAGCTCCATGTCTGCTGATCAGGACCTGATCTCATGTGAACAGGTCCTAAAAGAATGACCACAAAGTTATTCCATCATGTTTATTAACACTTGTGATCATCTGTTAAAGGAGAACTATGGTGCAATGTTTTTTGCCCATAGTTCTCCTCAGGGTCATGGGAGGACATATACTGTGTCCTCCCATGACCCAAAATTCCGCTATATGCTGAAAGCACCACAGCCAGGACGATCAAGATCAGGATCAAGAAGTGAGCGAGCAGTGGTATGTTTTTGCTCACTTGGATCAGAGCGGGGAGGGGGAAATCCCTGTGGGGAGCGGTGACTGACAGTTGCCGCTCTCTACAGGGAGATGATCAAGAAGTGAGCGAGCAGTGGTATGTTTTTGCTCACTTCCCGATCAATAGATCGGGAAGACAGTGTGACAGTTTTATTGTCACGTGCCAGCTTTAACTATGGGATAAGTGTGCCCTTTGGCTAAGATCAAGTGTAGTATCTGTTTTTATCAGTTGCCGGAGGGCAAAGGACATGGTCGCCTATGTAGAAAGGTGGACTGTGGCTTAGTACCCTCTGGTGTAATTGGTGGGTGTCGGATGGGGTACAGTCCCTCCAGGTTAGATTCTGGTCTGGTGCTGCTGGACTTGTCACCGGTGGTAGGGATGGATCCTGGATGGCACTACCTTCTGATGGGAATGGGTGCGAAGCTTGGTCTGGCTGGAGGGTTGGGAGGCGGCAGAGCCCGTGGTGTTGTGCCCCCTGGGGGTGGCGTCCCAGGGGTGCTCAGAAAGTCACTTGGGTGTGGGACCCCACTTTGACTCACTGATGCGCTTGGTCACACACCACCTTGCATATTCTGCACATCACCTCTTGGACAGGCCTTACGGCTAGTCCGGGGGAATATTTTTGGGTTGATGGGGTTGGGAATCGAGGTCCCTTCTTTATTGAAGGACCAAGGACCCCAGTACACGTTTTTGTGTGCTGTGATTTCACGGTTCACTTTTTTTGTTCACAGGGGGAAGTTGTTTTTCGATGCATGTTCCACGGGCTCTTAAAAAAAAAAAAAATAAGTAATTCACTCACCCCATAGTTCTCCTTTTAAGGTAGCGCTAAATGAGCCAATCCATACTAGAGCATCATTTATCGAGGGTGGCACCGGACCAATTGTGGATCTAATTTTTCAAAGCATTTGATGGAAGAACATTCTGTATTCCTTTCTCGCCAACCATTCACCCTGACCTTTTTTATTATTGCATTATTATTTAAAATAAACTAGTATAAAGGATTAGTAATTGAAAAAAAGTACTTGTGGGTTTAGGCAATAATTTTATTCTTATTAATCCTTGGTGCACCTAACTGGGGGCATAAAAGGAGTATGGTCTCTGCCTACATACTTTGTGAAAAGGGTGTCTGTCCCTCTTTTTCATCTGAGAAATTTGGGACGTATAGGTAATGCAAAGCTGCCCATAGTCAATAGAGGGTAGTCAGATGAGTGGGCATGATTCAACCACTCAACTACCCTGCAGAGCACTCAACAAACAAGCTAAATCAGCTCTGCCCAACCTAGCTGGTTTGTGTTACTAGGGGAAGGAGGAGGGCAGTGCAGACCGACACTGAAACAGCCGCTTAGGGAAGAACAACAGGAATGACAACAAGCATTGCCTTACTGATTGTTACTTAAACAGCAACCACCTGGAAGCATCAGAGAGGACCCACAAACATAGCATAATCTCCTGCGGGCTGAACCGGAAAAAATATAACCGATTCCTTCATCCACACTGAGCAGCGTGGATGGATGAATCTCCAGCTGAGTTACTGTATGCCACTGTTCGAATATCTGAACAATGACGGCAGCTGAAGCTTTGTGAATGCGTGTTTCACTGTGGACATTGTGAAAACCCATCAATCATTAGTAGGAAAACTTTGCTGGGAAGATTAGTTAATAATAGAACGAAAGAGATATGTTTCAACTCTCCAATCCTACAGTAGCTGTTTGTATTATCTGTGCTTTAGTTAGTATGTTCTAAAAAAAACTATTATTATAAATGTAGAATAAATCATTGAAATGTTATTCAGGTTTGAAAGTATTAAAAATAGAGCATCATCTTAATATCTCCTTATTTCATTCAAATAGGGTCCAGTCTTTATGTACTATGAACTAACAAATTACTATCAGAATCATTATCGCTATATGATCTCTAGAGACGATAAGCAGTTAAGTGGATTCCTTAATAATCTAAAGGTAAGCAGTCTTGGCTAGACTAATGCTGTCATTACTGTTACAACTGAGCTTATTTCTGCTAATTACTGCTTATGCTGGCATTTTATTGCATTATCACAAAGTATTAGTTTTAGTAAATAGACTGATTTTTGAACTGTATTATTCTCTTACTGATAGGAACGGGTGTTGGACCTTTGCAGTGTAGAACGTTTGAACTAAAATGTATACTGGCTGCTGTTTACATCCCTCAGCTTCAAATCAAGCCTCCCTCTCTTAGTTCTGGGGGACTTTTAATAACCTCATAGATTATGTTTTTGATAAATTTGAACCTACATTTCTGAAGGAGGTAGCATGGGTAGATGTTTGGAGACCTCTCCATTCTAATGAAAAGCAATTTGCATGCTTTTCAAAAACATATGGCATCATGTAACTTCTGTAAAACGTCTAATTTTTTACATTTCTCTCAGGTTACCTATGATTTTAATTACCCTAAAATACTATTTACAACAGAACCTTTTTCTAGAACATATTCACTCTGCAAGAGAATAAATCAGGTTCCCAACCATTTAGTTTTGAATGCAGCAAGTTTCTTATACCACACTCTAAATAAAGGGGTTTTCGATCACAGAATTATAAAAACAAATCCGGTAAAACTGCACAAATTATTAGAGAGAATTCCTGGCTCTGCACTCATCAGTGCTTTCAAACTAATACATAACACCAAAATATGTATTTTATCTAAATGATTAAAAAGTAATGCTAATTAAATACTGTATATTCAGGAAGATTGTATTTATTGCTTAAAAAATTACTAAAAATGTTGAGAAAAAAAAAGTTTTTTTTCATTATGTTAGGAAACAATTATTACCCAATTTTTTTGTTAAAATATAAAAGACGGGGTCACGTCGGGTAAATTACTGTCCCAAAGCCTGTAGCACACCTTACCGGAATTTCCATCAGTGACTGTGGGTGCTCGCAGTGACCACGGATGGCGCCGTCATCGATACAACAACATAGAAGATGTCACCAGCCACCAGCACTCCCGCACGACAGAGATCAATATGTCAGTGCAAATCCATTTATTGATGCTAACAAAGTACTCAGAGTAACATCAAGCGCTTTCGGGGCCGCAGAGGTTCCCCTTCATCAGGCTCAGATTTTTGTTTACTCTGAGCCTGATGAAGGGGACCCTGTGCGGCCCCGAAAGCGCTTGATGTTACTCTGAGTACTTTTTTAGCATCAATAAATGGATTTGCACTGACATATTGATCTGTGTTGTGCAGGAGTGCTGGTGACATCTTCTATGACGTCCGGGTAAATTGACACCAAACATGTCAAGCCTAAAAATTGCACGTACCCGCAAAATCGCAAAAATATCGCACTGATTAGGTCACATCGCACTGATGTCCCTAAAAGAGGCTCATACTTCACAGGCTTGTGTGGAGCTTTTCCATGCTGAAAGATCCAAGCTACAAACGCCCTGGTGCGAACGTGGACTAAGTGCTTGGGTAAAAGTCTAAAGACGTCCTTTGCTGGGCAATGCATATTTGTCTGATCTGGATTCATTATTGAAAAAAAGTTTGAGTTTAAACTACTTTAAAGAGGGGAAGGAAGTGAGGGGAACGCTTCCCAACGGAGGCACAAACAAAAACAAAAATCTGAAAAGAGGTTCTAACCGTTCCCCGCTGCATCCAAAACTAAACACAGTGGCTGGGGTTAGGTTTTAAAGTTTATTTTGTGTAATATAATTTACTTTAGTATGTTGCCACTTTTATTTACTGATTTTGGTAATGTAAATGGTAATTATTAGGTTTATTTTTTGATCTTTGTAGAATCCTGTAAATGAATGTGCACCATATAGAGTGGATTCTAAGCAAACGCCGATTGCTCCCTGTGGTGCTATTGCGAACAGCATGTTTAATGGTAAGAATTCTGCATTACATATAAAGCTGCTTATACAGATGCATTACAGCCTTTTTAATTAAATGGGTTGCCAACCCAATACATGCATTGTGGCACACTGTGTCCTGTTGTGAACAGGCGCTAAGGCTGCATGATAGGGTCTTTATCGTAAAACTTTCTTCATCCATTTCAAGCAGCTGTATTTTTCATATATTTTTGTCCTTTTCAGATTCTTTTACCTTGCATTACTACAACCGCAGTGGAACTTATGAGGAAGTTCCATTAACTGGTAAAGGGATTGCATGGTGGACAGATTACAACATTAAATTCCGGAATCCAACTGATGGCACTCAAAACCTCTCTAAGATCTTTGAAGGTGATTTGAAAACAGAAATGGCAAAAAAAATAGAAGTATACATTCATCTATACTTTATAATTAGATTTACAGTCTGGGAGTATGTATGCACTTCTGTTAGCATGTAGCCTTATGTTTAATGTGATTTATGCATAAAAAAGGACACAGAAGGGTGTAGTTATAAACAAAGCCATTCATCCTGGGCATGAATGTTCTTCGGTGCTAATGGCCACTAGATGCTGCTGAAGAACATAGGAAATTAATATGTATTTCTTGTGATCCTCATCTCCATCTACTGGCAATAATCCAGTATTGCATTATGTTCTACTTGGAAAGAAAATATACTAAGCACGTGTTTTTTGGGTCTTTATTTCCTCCATTCACACAGATCGTACTTTCATTTAAGCTTTGACAGACAAACGTTTTTTTTTGTTTTTTTTAAATACATACTTATTTTGGGAGGGAAAGGCTGCTGTATTTATTTATTTTGTTGTGAATTGAAGCCTCTGATTTTCACTCTGCTCCTTGCATAGTAAACCAGTTACATAGATATATATCTATATAGATATAATTAAGGCAGATACAACACCCATTTTATTTGTATTTTATTGTAATGTGATGCAGTGATTTTTACATTTGAGTGATTCTGATTTGGTAAATGGTGTTTTCCTAAATACCTCCAGGAACAGCAAAGCCTATCAATTGGGAAACACCAGTGTACAACCTGTCAAATTTCTCGTATAATACGGGCTTCCTAAATGAAGACTTTATAGTGTGGATGAGAACGGCAGCATTGCCTACTTTTCGGAAGTTATACCGCAGAATTGAGACTGGAAACTTTACAAATGGCCTACCTGCAGGAGAGTACCAACTTAGGATAACGTACAGTATCCTTTTCACAGAAACTGGAATAACGTTTGCGTGCAGTTCTATCTTTTTTTTTTTTTCAACTTTAAAGCTCAGCTTATTTTGTTTTGGATAGAGTGGGGAAAGGTTAGAACCTCAGCAGATTGAAGGAGCCAGATGGAAAATCCTTGGCTAAACTTGTAGCCAATCATCTCCCTTCCGACCGGCATCGCTTGATCAGCAGATCGAAGGAGCAGGATGGAAAATTCCAGGCCTATTCCTCAATCAATGCTCCATGAGCAGTGATGGAGGGATCTGTTATGTTTTCTTTGTTCAGCCCCCATGCTGAACAAAGAAAAGGTTATACCCAGGTTAAGAAAGGGTTAGAATGTCTGATGGTTTTTATTGTTTCTGCCTTCCTGTCTTGGTGACAATCCCTATCCCCATTTCATGTCCTGCTGTCAGAGGTACAGGAAGAGAGATAATCTCCCCAAGAGGGTCAAATATAAAAAATATCTTATTCTATAAAAAAAAAAAAATGATCAAAAGGCTTAACTATTTTTTTTTTTTATGTCCAAGGGTAACCAAAACCTTTGTGAACCTTTGTGGCAACTTTTTTTTTTTGCATTTGTGGTAATTTTGTTTTTAAAAATACCCTTTAATATATATTTTTTTGTAATAAGCAGAAAAAGTGACAAAAATGCAGGAAAAAAAAGTTTTAATTTTCTTAATGTGACACCTATTTACTAACACCTACTACTCCAAATAGAGTATGTTTCAGATTTCTAGAGATTGGTAATTTTCTAGTACAAAAGCTGAAATTCACCTGTCGGGGGCTGGGACGGTTAAAAAAAAATAAAAAAATAGTAGGGCTATCTTGAACCTGCTAAATAAGAAAAAGATGCTCTGTTGACTAGATTTCCCTTGAAACATCAATTCGGAGTTTAAACTAAAATTAAAATACTGTACAAACATTTATTTTTCTACCTCCTGG